>NW_022442173.1:0-4739 GCF_009761245.1 Sapajus apella
ACACTCAAATATGCTAACTATAGATGACTTTGGGTGTTAGAACTATGGGTAATTTTTTTGAACTTCCCCCTCACATTTTCTTTAATAAGCATACGTCTTTAAAATGGAAAGTGAATTTCAAAAAGTGTTTTTAAAAAGTGCATTAAATTCACATATATAGATATACGCAGGTGTATGTATTAATTAATGCAAGCAATGTGCAGGAATCTAGAGAGATTTGAAACTTCCCAAGGCTTCCAGTAAGAATATTTCACATGGCAGCTATTACCAGTGCAGTATGAGAATCAGAGAATCAATTAATCCTGCTTTTGAAAGGGCCTTTGTACTAGTTATCTATTGCTGCATCACAAATTACCCCAAACTTTAGCAGCTGAAAACAATAAACATTTATTATTTCACACAGTTTCTGAAGGTTAGGAACCTAGAAGTGACTTGGCTCAGTGTCTCAGGCTCAGGGTCTCTGATGGAATTACAGTCAAGCTATGAGCAGTCATCTGAGGTTTATCTAGGGCTGGATAATCTATTTCCAAGGTGGCCATCCGTGTAGCTATTGGCAAAAGTCTTCAGTGCCTTGCCACATGGGCCTCTCCATGGGGCTGCCTGACTGTCCTCACAACACGGCATCTGGCTTCCACTGGATGGAATGATGTGCATGTGTATGAGAAACAGAGAGAAGAGCCACAAGGCCTTTTGTGATCTAACCTAGGAAAAGTCATACCATCATTTCTGCGGTATTCACAGACCAATCCTGCGGTGTGGGAGAGGACTACACATATCCAAGGTGGGGATCATTAGAGGCCCTTCAACACCGTCATGTCCAATCCTCATGTGAACATGGAGAAACTAAAATTTTTCCATAAAGCAAGAAGTATTGAGATTGTTAGCCAGTCATTTAAACCTATCAAGGAAATAGGTATTTGAATCCTATTTTATATTCTGACTCAGCAGAAATATCTTTTCTGAAAACAATGTTTTAAAGATTATGAGTGTAATGTGACTTTAAAATGTTAATTGGTTTTTACTTCTTGGAAAGTTACATGATTTTATTTCTTGTTGCCCAGGCTAGAGTGCAATGGCGTGATCTCAGCTCACTGCAACCACTGTGTTAACTGCATGGATTTAATTTTTTTCTTATACTTATTTGGACACTTTCCCTGGATTCCGATTTTCCATATGTTTCTAGGTTTATGTTATGTCATTTTTTTTTGAAGAGTGTCTCCCTCTATTGCCCAGGCTGGAGTGCAATGGTGCAATCTCAGCTCACTGCAACCTCTGCCTCCCATAATAAAGTGACCCTTATGCCTCAATCTCTTGAGTAGCTGGGATTACAAGCATGCACCACCACATCCAGCTAATTATCATATTTTCAGTAGAGACAGGATTTCACCATGTGGCCCAGGCTGGTCTGAAACCCCTGGCTTCAAGTGATCTGCCCGCCTCAGCCTCCCAAAGTGCTGGGATTACAGGCATGAGTCACTGCACCTGGCTAGATTTATGTTATTCTACCATGTCCTTTTTTTTTTTTTTTGAGATGGAGTCTCACTCTGTCACCAAGCTGGAGTGCAGTGGTGCAAACTTGGCTCACTACAACCTCTGACCCCCTCGTTCAAGACAGCCTCCTGCCTCAGCCTCCTGAGTAGCTGGGACTACAGGCATAAGCCAGCTATTTTTTTTTATTTTTAGTAGAGATGGGATTTCATCATGTTGGCCAGTTTCGTCTCAATTTCCTGACCTCATGATCTGGCCGCCTCGGTCTCCCAAAGTGCTGGGCTTACATGCATAAGCCACCGCATCTGGCCTTAAAGTTTTAATTTTTGAACCATTTTAATGATTTACATGTTCAAAAAATAAGATTAAAATGATAAGTTTTTTTTCTATCCTCAAATACAAAATTATATACAAAGAGATAAAAATGAATCTAATTGTATAGAATATTGATATAACCATACGGAAGAAAAAAAATACAAGAAATGTTTAACACAGTGCTGTCATTGTACACTCTAAGGACAAAAGGAACCATAGCAAACAATCTCATGCATCACTTAGAAAGTTTGATTTTAGTTCAGATATTGTTACTACAATTCCAAAAGCATTTAGTGTATATTGTAGGATTTAGCATTAATCATTGATGTTGCTGGGGTAGTGACCAGGGCTCTAACTCTGGAAGAAAGGAGATAAAAATACACAACTGGTGAAGGAAAAGAAGAAATCCACTGGTGTTTAAAAGTAGGGGTGTGTGTGTGTGTGTGTGTGCGCGCAGGCGCGAGTGTTTCAGTAGAGCTTTGTTGCTAAGTACTACTTGCCACTGAAATTTTTCCTTTGAGAAACTTCTGATCCAATGACTGGGGCAGGGCAAGCATAGGTAAACCTGCACCAGCAGGGAGCAGTGGCTCATGCTTGTAATCCCCAGAGGTGGGTGGACCACTTGAGGCCAGGAGTTCGAGACCAACCTGGCCAAAATGGTGACACCACATCTCTTCTAAAAATATAAAAATTAGCTGGGCATGGTGACACATGTCTCTAATCCCAGCTACCTGGGAGGTTGAGGTAAGAGAATTACTTAAACCCAGGAGGCAAAGGATGCAGTGAGCCAAGATCATGCCACTGCACTGCAGCCTGGGTAACAGAGAAGACCCTGGAGAGAAAGAAAAGAAAAGAAGAAAAGAAAGAAGGAGGGAAGGAAAAAAGGAAGAAGAAAAGGAAAGGAAGAAAAAAAAGGAAAGGAAAGGAAAAAAGGAAGAAGAAAGGAAAGAAGAAAAGAAGGGAGAGTGAGGAGAAAAAGAAAGAAAGAAGGAAAGAAAGAAAGAAGGAAAGAAAGAAAGAAAAAAAGAAAGAAAGAAGAAAGAAAGAAAGAAAGAAAGAAAGAAAGGAAGAAAAGAAAGAAAGAAAGGAAGAAAGAAAGAAAGGAAGAAAGAAAGAGAAAGAAAGAAAGAAAGAAAGGGAGGAAGGAGAGAGAAGAGAAATACAAAGAAAGGAAAAAGAAAGAGAGACAGAGAAAGGAACTTGGATCATATGTTTGTGCCAGAAATTAAAGAAGAAAAGAAAGAAGGAAAGAGGGAAAGCAAGAAGAAAAGAGAGAAGGAAAAACAGAGAGAAGAGAAAGGAAGAGAGAAGGGAAAGGGAGGAACTTAAATCATACCTTGTGCCAGGAAGTAAAGAAATGCACAGAAACTGATGGATACAAGAGAAGAGAATGGAAACTGATGGATACAAGAGAAGAAGGTGGAAACTGATGGATGCAAGCGAACAGGATGTAAGCTTCAGCTTTAAGAGGCTTCCACTGGCCAATTTTAGAACAATGTTTCTTTTCTTTAACCCAAATACACAGTAGAATTTGAGAACAATTTGAACTCAAAATGGGTAACAGGACTAAAAGGTTATATTTAAAATTTCATAAGTTAATACAGATAACAAAAAAGGTTAAATTTTTTAAAGGTGTGAGTGCAACAGCCTGAATAGCTCAGAAATATTATACTGAAGGAAGGAAACCATACTTAATAGATACTGCATGATTCCATTAATAGGAAGCTCTAGAATAGGCAATATTGGTGAATGGTGGTAGAAAGTAGACCAGTGGCTGCTTCTGTAGAAGATGAGTTGACCAGGAAGGAGCAAGAAAGAATTTTAGAACTTACCTTCACATGGGGTCTGAATCACATGTATGTATGCATTCACCAAAAACTGATTAAATAAACAATATATGGAACAGGTGCAGTGGCTTACACCTGTAATCCCAGCACATTGGGAGGCCAAGGCCAGGGATTGCTTGAGCCCAGGAGTTCAAGACCAGCCTGAACGACAGAGGGAGACCCTGTCTCTACTAAAATCAAAAACATGATATAGGCATGGTGGTGAATTCCTATAGTCCCAGCTACTCAGGATGCTGAGGCAGGAGGATCGCTGCAGCCCAGGAAGTCAAGGCTAAATTGAGCTATGATTGCACCACTTCACTCCAGCCTCAGTGACAGAGCATGATCCAGTCACAGAAACAAAAGAGAGAAAGAGAGAGAGAGGGAGAGCCAGGCATGATGGCTCATGCCTGTGAATCCCAGCACTTTGGACGCCAAGATAGGTGGATTGCTTGAGCTCAAGTTCAAGATCAGCCTGGGCAACATAGTAAAACCCCATCTGTACAAAAAATACAAAAAATTAGCTGGGCATGTGCATGCATGCCTGTAGTCCCAGTTGCTTAAGTGGCTGAGCTGGAAAGATTCCTTGAGCCCAGGAAGATGTTGCAGTGAGCTAAGACCGAGCCACTACACTCCAGCCTGGGTGACAGATCAAGACGTTGTGTATTAAAAAAAAAAAAAAAGAATGTATTTAAAAAATTTTTGTTTTAGGGTCTCTTAGTCTAGCTCTCTTGTCCAGGCTGGAATGCAGTGGTACAATCTCAGCTCACAGCAACCTCTGCCTCCTGGATTCCATCAATTCTCCTGCCCCAGCCTCCTGAATAGCTGGATTACAGGCAAGCATGCCCAGCTAATTTTTGTATTTTTAGTAGAGACTGGGTTTCACCATGTTGACCACACTGACTGGTCTTCAACTCCTGACCTCAGGCAATCCGCCCAGCTCAGCCTCTGAAAGTGCTGGGGTTACAGGCATGAACCAACATGCTGGCCTATATATGCATTTGATATCACAATTAATTTTTTTTCTGAGATCGAGTCTCACTCTGTCACCCAAGCAGGAGTGCAGGGGCATAATCCCAGCTCACCACAACCTCCAACTGTCTGGTTCAA
>NW_022442174.1:0-4738 GCF_009761245.1 Sapajus apella
AAAAAAAAAAAAAAAAAAGGAAAACCAAAATAACAAGTATTTTTCACATTTTGGAACTCAGATATGAGAGAATTTCCCACACTGCACCACAGTTGAGGTAGTGGACCACCAAGTTCAGTCTACACACATTTCACTTGGCTGTTGCTTTAAAGGTCTTGTGATGTAACAACAAAGAGAACTTCAGGTGAAGCAATTTTATGAGGCCACAACACATGAATCTGACCCCAGTGAAACCAGTAGTCAGGATAAATGGACATGCTGTTAGGGTACAAGTCAGCCAAAAATTTTTCATTAAGGAGAAACAGACGTTACTGACCTAATAACACACCTGATTCTTCGCTTTAGCCTAATAAGGAAAGCAGATTTCAAATCAGTGTGAGGAGCCGGGTAGGGTGGCTCATGCCTGTAATCCCAGCACTTTGGGAGGCTGAGGCAGGTGGATCACAAGGTCAGGAGTTCAAGACCAGCCTGGTCAACATGGTAAAACCCCATCTCTATTAAAAGTACAAAAAAAATTAGCTGGGCGTGGTGGTACACACCTGTAATCCCAGCTACTCAGGAGACTGAGGCAGGAGAATCGCTTGAACCTGGGAGGTAGAGTTTGCAGTGAGCCACGATCGTGCCACTGCACTCCAGCCTGGGCAACAGAGTGAGACTCCATCTCAAAAAAAAAAAAAAATCAGTGAGAGTAGTTCCCCTTAGCCAGTGATTTGGGAAACTGTCGGGAGCTGTGGTCGTAGCAGAACACAGGAGAAAGCCACTCAGGAGATGGACAAGGTGGTAGCAGTGGGAATGCAGAAAGTGGACATACTAGAGACATGTTTTATGATGAGAAGTAGTTCAGATTCACAACTGGCTCACAGATTTGCAAGTGGCAACAAGTGAAATCAAGGCTAATAGTTCCTAGGCTTTGGTTTATAATTTTGTTTTCTCTAGTGACTACATTCTTTCATTTCACAACTTTGATCGAGAGCCTGCTAAGCACCACGTTACATTCAAGGTGCCCAATTACAGAGATGGGGAAGGTAAGGCCCCACTTTTGCTTGAATGCTGAAGCTAGTCTGCTGGATTCAAATCCCAGCTCTGGGCTGGGCATGCTGGTTCATGCCTGTAATCCCAACACTTTGGGAGGTCAAGGTGGGAGGATCACTTGAGCCCAGGAGTTCGAGAGCAACCTGGGCAACATAGTGAGATTCTCTCTCTACAAAAAACAAAAAAAGAAAAATTAGCTGGGCATGGCAGCACATGCCCATAGTCTCAGCTACTCGGGAAGCTAAGGTGGAAGGACGGCTTGAGCCCAGGAGATCACGGCTGCAGTGAGCCATGATTATACCACTGCTCTCCAGCCTGGGTGCGCCACCGCACTTCAGCCTGGCCGACAGAGTGAATGAGATTCATTCTCTCTCTCTCTCTCTCTCTCTCTCTCTCTCTCTCTCTCTCTCACTCACACACACACACACACACACACACACACACACACACACAAAAGGCATTTGATAAGCACTTGCCAATTAACTTTATACATCTAGAAATAACATCACCAAATTACCATTATTCTATACATAAACAATTTGGGTTCTTTTAACTGATACTTCAAAATCTCTACTTACTTTTCTCATATTCCTTGCAATCATTTGCTAGGAGGTGGACCTGTCAACAGGAAGGAAAAAAATTATTTTCACCAATACTCAAAATAATCATCACCTAGAAAACTCAAAACACTCAGGGAATTTTCAGAATTCAATCAAGCCCATACTACTACCCCCAAGTTTTGACTCTGCCTAAAACAGGTGGTTCTCTTCACAGTTGGTTTAGCCCAAATCAGTAAGAAGCATTTAACAAATAATTAAAAGTACTGTGCCAGGGTGATTGTGTTGCTGAGATACTGTTGTTGGTGGCTGGGGAGTGGCAGGCAAATCCAGCCAAGAATTGTGCCCTAAACCAGGAGCTCTGATAATGATATCACAGGATGTTTGAGTTTGGGGGCTTGATGCTCATCCCAGGTGGTTTCCTATCAAGGAAAGCATTTGATGTATAAGAGTTAGGCTCCCCTGGGTGCAGTGGCTCATGCCTGTAACTTTGGCTCCCCAACTTTGGGAGGCTGAGGCGGGCAGATCACTTGAGGTCAGGAGTTTCAGACCCAGCCAACATGGCGAAAGCCCATCTCAATTAAAAATACAAAAGTAGGCCGGGCGCGGTGGCTCAAGCCTGTAATCCCAGCACTTTGGGAGGCCGAGGCGGGTGGATCACGAGGTCAAGAGATCGAGACCATCCTGGTCAACATGGTGAAACCCCGTCTCTACTAAAAAAATACAAAAAATCAGCTGGGCCTGGTGGCACGTGCCTGTAATCCCAGCTACTCAGGAGGCTGAGGCAGGAGAATTGCCTGAACCCAGGAGGCGGAGGTTGCGGTGAGCCGAGATCGAGCCATTGCACTCCAGCCTGGGTAACATGAGTGAAACTCCGTCTTAAAAAAAAAAAAAAAAATACAAAAGTAGGGCCTGGCATGGGGTGACTCACACCTGTAATCCCAGCACTTTGGGAGGCCGAGATGGGGGATCACAAGGTGCGGAACAAGACCAACATGGTGAAACCCCACTTCTACTAAAAATGCAAAAATTAGCTGAGCATGGTGGCGCATGCCTGTAATCCCAGCTACTCAGGAGACTGAGGCAAGAGAATCGCTTGAACCCGAGAGGCAGAGGTTGCAGTGAGCTGTGATTGAGCCACTGCACTCTAGCCTGGGCAACAGAATGAGATTCCATCTCAAAAAAAAAAAAAAAAAAGGGGCGGGGGGGGGGGGCAAACCTCATATACCCTCACCATTGGAAGCCGAGATGGGTGGATCACAGGGTCAGGAGTTCGACATCAGCCTGGCCAATATGGTGAAACCCTGTCTCTACTAAAAAATTAGCTTGCCGTGGTGCTATGGGCCTATAGTCCCAGTTACTCGGGAGGATAAGGCAGGAGAATCACTGGAACCCGGGCGGTGGAGACGGCAGTGAGCGGAGATCACGCCACTGCATTCCAGCCTGGGCAACAGAGCAAGACTCTGTCTCAAAAAAAAAAAAAAAAAAAAAAAAGTAAAGGTCTATTGCTACTCCCTGATTTAATAAATGTCTCTGGGACACAATTTCTTCATCTGTAAAAAACGCAAATAAAACAACGCTCACTTGGTAAGTTCATTGTGAGGGCTTATCTATAACACCGGAATGGAAAGAGCTTTACAGATTGCAAAGCCCTCCTTACACATGAGTAATTAGTGTTCGCAGGTCCAACCACTTCTGGGGAGGAGGAAAGTGTCGCCTTTTAAGAGGCCAAACGCTTTCCCAAAGTCCTAACAGCCGATGAAGGGCTCGGTGATCTCCACGCATCAAGCTCTGCCCAATTCCCAAAGCCTGGTTCAGGTACACTTTTCCCTCAGCCTAAGGCAGAGGCCCAAGGGCGAACCGTCCCGGGTTCGTCTCCCACCTCTGCCTCAAAGTTTACACCCTCCTAGGACAGGTGCGTGTCCCGGTGGCCTGGGCTGCCAGCTCGGGAAGAAGGCGGTGGCAAGCGCACCCGGGCGGCCGAGTGCTAAATAATGGCAGTTGCCCTGTCAGCCCCGTCACCTGTCACTCCCTCCCCCGCTTCTCCCGCACCGTGGCCGCAGTCCAGCCCGGGCACTCCGGGGGCTCTCTTTGAGCCGGGAACGGTCCTCGCCGCTCGGCCGGGTGCAGCCCCCTCACCTCAGTGAGACTGAAACAAAGCAGGGTCCCGCCGGCCCCTGTCCACTCCCTGAGGCGCGCCCTCAGTGGGGGAGCCCCCACCTTGGCCAGCCTCCAGCTCAGTGGTCCAGAGGCTCGGCTTCCGCGCCGCCGCCCAGGACCTCCCTCCTCCACAGCCGTCACTGACCGCTCTCTCTGGGCTGGACCCCGCTATCCAGCAGTCCCGGCAAGCCCGCGCCGCGCTCCTCCAGCTCTGGCAGTGCAGGCACGGGTAGAGCGCCCGCAGCAACCCCAGCCCGGAGGCCGCCCGGCGGGCACGCGCTGGGGGCGGGGGGGGCGGGGCGACGCAGCGCGGGGCGGCCGGCGGTTGGTGCTCGCAGCCCGCGCGCCCGCCCTCCGGGCCACGTGACCTTTGGGCCCCGCCCAAACCGGGAGTTGCGCGCGGGTTCAGGGTGCGACCCCCTCCTAACCGAGCGCCGGGGTCGGGGCCTTCCTGGTGACCCTGTGGGGCAGACAGGGCACCTTCCCATTATCGGCCCGTTGTGCAGAAGAAGCGAACTGAGGCACGGCCGCAGACGGGGCGTCCAAGCAGTTAGCGCAGCGCCTGGCCGCTGGTCCGCGCGGGAAAGCGTCGTCTCCCTTCCTTCGGATGGAATTGGAACTGCAGCTCCGGGAGCGCCCGAACTGTGCGGTCCTTGAGTTCACTGCTGTACCCACAGCGCGCAGAGCACAGCGGCACGCAGTACATTATTTGAATGACTGTCTTACCTGGCCTTTCTCTCTGTTGTTACTTGTCCCCTCCCCAGGAGACTTATGAAATAACCAGTGGAAGGAGAGACAGAAGTGACTTATCTGGGGAAAAAACCTCCTCCTGCAAATCAGTGACACAAGGGAGTTAGTCCATCCAATGTACAGCTTTAAAAAAAAAATTGCTGGCCGGGCGCGGTGGCTCAAGCCTGTAATCCCAGCACTTTGGGAGGCCGAGGCGGGCGGATCACGAGGTCAAGAGATCGAGACCATCCTGGTCAACA
>NW_022442175.1:0-4737 GCF_009761245.1 Sapajus apella
CATGGGTATAGGGTTTCCTTTTGGACCAAAAAAATGTTCTGATAGTAATGATGGTTGCACAACCTTATGAATTTTATGCTAGGGGCTTTTTTTTTTTTTTTGAGATGGAGTTTTGCTCTTATTGCCCTGATTGGCGCAATCTCAGCTTACCACAACCTTCGCTTCCCAGGTTCAAGCGATTCTCCTGCCTCAGCCTCTGAGTAGCTGGGATTATAGGCATGCACCACCACACTAGGATAATTTTTTGTATTTTTGTTTTAATGGAGACGGGGTTTCTCCCTGTTGGTGAAGCTGGTCTTGAACTCCTAACCTCAGGTGATCCACCCAACTTGGCCTCCCAAAGTGCTGAGATTAAAGGTGTGAGCCACTGTGCCCAGCCACCACGGTTTCCTTTAATGCATGCAATAGATAAGGTTTTCAATTCACTTTTTTCTGTTCTTCCCTTCTAAAAATAACTAAATATTCTGGAAATAGTTCCAGAGACAACCGTAAAAAGACTCTGACGGCTGGAAGGAAGGCAGCGGACTGACTAGGCATCTGAGCACTTGAAGGTTGACACCATGGTGAGTTTCCTGGAGTTTTCTTTTTATCACTCACGTAACCCAAACTGGGCACCAAAGAAGCCTGCCACACAGATCTGTGGAGAGAATAAAGTAGAAGAAAAGCCAGCTTTCCCAGCCAAAAGACCAGGAAAGAGGAAGCCCAACAGAGAGGGTTTCCCAGTAGAGAGCCCCAATCCCTACTCCATACTTGGAGTGGTGACAGACCAATCCAACCTGCAGTGGCAATGTCAGCAGAACCTTGTATCCACCCAGCATCAGGTATTTTATGAGACCCTACGTCTCCTAGCCTCCCCCACCAGCTCCGGTGGTAACAAGGGGCCCAGGGAAGTCCTTCTACCCCTGCAGGCAGCACCAGCAAGAATAAGCAGGAACCCTGGCAGTAGCAGAAAAATTAAGCAGACCAGGACTCAGAAATACCACTGGGAGCCAGGCCTGTACCAGGACTGTCAGAGTCCAGAACTGTGCCAACAACTTCTCTACTTAAAAATAACTTTTGGCTGGGTGTGGTGGCTCATGCCTGTATCCCAACACTTTGGGAAGCTGAGGCAGGTGGATCACTTGAGCTCAAGAGTTCAAGATCAGCCTGGGCAACATAGCAAAACCCCATCCCTACAGAAAGTATGAGAATTAGCCAGGCACAGTGGCGTGTGCCTGTAGTCCCAACCTACTCGGGAGGCTGAGGCAGAAGAATTGCTTGAACCCAGAAGGCAAAGCTGCAGTGAGCTGAGATTTTGCCATTGCACTCCAGCCTGAGCAACAGGTGTCCTCCCCACACCCCACCAAAAATAAAGGCCAGGCGAGGTGGCTCATACCTGTAATCCCAGCGCTTTGGGAGGCTGAGGTGGGTGGATCACCTGAGGTCAGGAGTTCAAGACCAGCCTGGCCAACATTTTTTTAGTAGGAACCCCATCTCTACCAAAAATACAAAAAACTAGCCAGGTGTCATGACAAGCACCTATAATATTAGCTACTCAAGGGGCTGAGACAGGAGAATTGCTTGAACCCCAGAGGCAGAGGTTGTAGTCAGCTGAGAGCATGCCACTGCACTCCAGCCTGGGTGACAGAGTGAGACTCCATCTCAAAGAAAAAAAGAAACAAAAAAGAAAAGAAATATACTGGAGCTGCAGTCCAGAAAAGTAGGCCAGAACCTACAAACTAAACCTTAACACAGTGGCTCATGCCTGTAATTCCAGCACTTTGGGAGGCCAAAGCGGGCAGATCACTTAAGGTCAGGAGTTCAAGTCTGGCCAACATGGTGAAACCCCGCCTCTAGTAAAAATACAAAAAATTAGCTGAGTATGGTGGCACGCACCTATAATACCAGCGACTCAGGAGGCTGAGGCAGGAGAATTGCTTGAATCTGGGAGGTGGAGGTTGCAGTGAGCCAAGATCATGCCACTGCAATCCAGTTTGGGTGACAGAGTGAGACTCTGTCTCAGAAAAAAAGAGAAAAAAAATCTTAATATAATACCTAACAAGTCAAAGATGTAGTAAAAATCACTCATCATACCAAAAACTAGGAAAATCTAATCTTAAGACAACCAACCAACATTAACACTGAGATGAATCAGATGTTGGAATTCTTGACAAGGATTTCAAAGCAGCCATCATAAAAATGCTTTGGCTGGGCATGGTGGCTCACACCTGTAATCTCAGCACTTTTGGAGACCAAAGAGACCGATCTTTAGAAGCCAAGAGTTCAAGACCAGCCTCGGCAACATAGTGAAACCCCATATCTACTAAAAATAAAAAAATTAGGTTGAGCACTGTGGCTCATGCCTGTAATCTCAGCACTTTGGGAGGCTGAGGTGGGCAGATCATAACATCAGGAGATAGAGACCATCTTGGCCAACATGGTGAACCCTGTCTCTACTAAAAATACAAAAATTAGCTGGGCATGATGGCACATGTCCGTAGTTCCAGCTACTCAGGAGGCTGTGGCAGGAAAATCGCTTGAACCCAGGAGGCAGAAGTTGCAGTGAGCTGAGATCATGTCACTGCACTCCAGCCTGGTGACAGAACGAGACTCCATTAAAAAACAAAAACTAGCTGGGCATGGTGACAGATGGTGCCTGTCCCAGCTACTAGGGAGGCTGAGGCATGAGAATCACTTGAATCTGGGAGGCAGATGTTGCACTATTCTCCAGCCTGAGTGACAGAGTGAGAATCCGTATCAAAAAAAAAAAAAAAAAAAAAAGAAGTTACTTGGCTAAACATGGTGGCTGATGCCTATAATCCCAGCACTTTGGGAAGTCACATCAGGAGCTTGAGGTCAGGAACCAAGTCAGGAACTTAAGGTCAGGAGCTTGAGACCAGCCTGGCCAACATGGTGAAACCTCGTCTCTACTAAAAATACAAAAATTATCCGGGCTTGGTGGTGGGCCCCTGTAATCCCAGCTACTCAGGGAGTCTGAGGCAGGAGAATTGTTTGAACCTGGAAGGCAGAGGTTGCAGTGAACCAAAATTGCACCACTGCACTCCAGCCTGGGCCAAAGAGCAAGACTCCATCCAGAAGAAGCAGAAACAGAGAGAGGAGAGAGAGAGAGAAGGAAGAAGGAAGGAAGGAAAAGAAGAGGGGGGAGGGAGGAAGGAAGGGAGGGAGGGAGGGAAAGAAAGAAAAGAAAAAGGAAGGAAGGAAGGGAGAAAAAAGAAAGGAGGGAAGGAAGGAAGGGATGGAGGGAGGGAAAAATCTAAACAAAGAGAAAATAGACACACACACAGACACACAAACAAAACCTCAGGAATCTGTGGAAAAATAACCATGTCTTCCATTTCTTATTCTCCATTTCCTCTGCCACTTTTAGGTCCCTATCCTAAAGGCAAAGTTCAATGAAAACAAGGCAACTTTCCTGATACCCAGCTATAATGCCAAACTCCAACGCTTTGGAGTCAGGCAGACCTGAATTCAAACCCTTCTTTCTCACCAGCTGTGTGAGCTTCAGATGTCTTCATCACTCTAAGCCTCCAGCTTAACATTAATAATAATATATTAGTATTTCAGATGGGGTAACCCACCCAAAGTGATGATTGCAGGGCCTGGCCCACAGCAGGCGCTCAGTAAATGTTCATCCCCACCATCCCTTCTTCCCCTTGGCTGAGGGCAGGCTGAGGAGACTTGGCAAAAAGACAAGTATGCTTTCCAGGCTACAAGCCTCTCTTTCCCTGGATCTATGGCATTCCCTCCCTGCATCTTTTCTCTCCCTTTCCCTTACCTCCCTCCAACTCCCAGCCACTGTCAGGACCTGAACTTCTCTGTGAGCCTTGAGCTGCTCATGTGAAGTTCAATGTTTACCTCCCCTTGGGGCATCCACACGGTAACAGAAAATTCGGCTCTAAGCCACAGGCATGAAGTTCTAACTGTGAAATTACAGCCAGAGCGGGGAGACTTTTACCCAAATGGGTGGGGACAAGGTGGTAACTGCCTTGTGGAGGCTGCCCCCACCCCTAGGGCTTTCCCAGAGCCAACCCTCAGCTTACCTAGGCTATCCCAGCCCAAGCAGGCCAGTGTTACAGGCTTTATGAGGGCACCGTGACCCAGAAGTCTCCCAGCCAATGAGAGCCTTGCTTCCACCTACACAATGTGGAGAAGGGGTGGGGTCCTTGCAAAAAGAACCTGTCCTGAGACCCTCCTCAGCCTCCTGGAAAGAACTTCACTCTGATAAACACTGAGTTTCTCATCCAGAATTCAAGTGTTCCCATAAAAGCCCCCTACCATATGACCCTGGACCTCTGTTTATCTCAGGGGAACAGGGCTTTGAAATCAAGTGGTCTCTGATGAGGCAGCTGAGACCACAGTGAGAAAATACTGGCCCATGGTCAGCAGCTAGGATGCCTGCCTGTCCTTGTGCTCCTGAATCCTTGATCTTTTTCCTGCTCCGCCCTGGCTCCCATTCCAGGCACAGATGAGAGTGTGTGGAGCAGGGCAGGAATGAGGGCAAGGTGGGCCATGGCACAGCAATGTCATCTAGATCTTTCCCTAAGAAAAGCAGGACTCTAAGGCTGCTTTTCTAAAGAAAATCCTTTAGTGATGAGCAATAGTTCAGCTAATTAAGATGATTGGAGACCAGATACTAATAGAAAATCTTCACTGGGTATCGTTTACCAAATTACAGTGGAATCTTTCAGTTAGCTGTCTTCCTGTTCCCCCAGGTCAGGATGTCCTTAGATACAGTGT
>NW_022442176.1:0-4736 GCF_009761245.1 Sapajus apella
CAGTGTGAAAGAACCTGTAGGCCGTAATCAGAAACATGTTGCTCTAAAACAAAAACGCAGCTATCTAGCAGAATGGTTGTCAAGCTGTACAGTCAACTTACAGAGTTAAACTGATGTGTGTTTGCAGCAGTTCAGAAATCCTTTGCTTCGAGGATCTGGAAACAGATATTTCCAGCCATATACAGGCATATGAGAATTACCAGTAAGACTGCGTTTAAAACACTGGATAAACGTCTATTTCAACATACTCTGCTTTGTGTTCGTTCACCTTAGGAAGTTGCATCTATGTTTATATTCAGCGAGTTAGAAACACGTTTCTTCTAAAAGCAGCATTTGGATATTCCAGTGTGAAAGAGCCTGCAGGCCATAATCAGAATCATCTTGCTCTAAAACAAAAACGCACCTACCTAGTAGAATGGTTGTCAAGCTGTAAAATCATCTTATGGAGTTAAATTGATGTGTGTGTGCAGAGGGTCTGAAATCTTTTCTTTGGGGAATGTGGAAGTAGATATTTCCAGCCTTAGCAAGGCGTTTAAGGCCTAGCAGTAAGACTGCGTTTAAAACACAGGAGAAACGTCTAGTACAAACAACTCTGCCTTTTGTTCGTTCACCTTAGGAAGTTGCATCTATGTTTAGAATCAGCGAGCTGGAAACACGTTTCTTCTATAAGCTCTGTTTGGTTATTCCAGAGTGACTGAGACTATAGGGTGTAATGAGAAATATCTTGCTCTAAAACAAAAATGCAACTGTCTAGAACAATGGTTGTCAAGCTGTACAATCTTCTTACAGAGTTCAACTGATGTGTGTTTGCAGCAGTTCAGAAATCCTTTGCTTCGAGAATCTGGAAACAGATATTTCCAGCCATATACAGGCATATGAGAACTACCAGTAAGACTGCGTTTAAAACACTGGAGAAACGTCTATTTCAACCTGCTCTGCTTTGTGTTCGTTCATCTTACTAAGTTGCCTCTATGTTTAGATTCAGCGAGTTAGAAAAATGTTTCTTCTAAAATCTGCGTTTGGATATTCCAGAGTGACTGAGACTAAAGGCTGTAATGAGAAATATCTTGCTCTGAAACAAAAACGCAGCTATCTAGCAGAATGGTTGTCAAGCTGTAAAATCATCTTACGGTGTTAAACTGATGCGTGTGTGCAGACGTTCTGAAATCTTTTGTTTCGGGACTCTGGAAACAGATATTTCCAAACTTACCAAGGCATTTCAAACTTAGCAGTAAGACTGCGTTTAAAACACAGGAGAAACGACTAGTTCAAACTGCTCTGCTTTGTGTTCGTTCACCTTAGGAAGTTGCATCTATGTTTAGATTCAGCGAGTTATAAACACGTTTCTTCTAAAAGCTGCGTTTGGATATTCCAGAATGACTGAGACTAAAGGCCTTAATGAGAAATATCTTGCTGTAAAACAAAAACGCAGCTATCTAGCAGAATGGTTGTCACGCTGTACAATCTTCTTACAGAGCTAAACTGACGTTTGTGTGCAGTAGTTCAGAAATCCTTTCGTTGGAGAATCTGGAAACTGATATTTCCAGCCATATACAGGCTTATAAGAACTAGCAGTAAGACTGCGTTTAAAACACAGGAGAAACATCTAGTTCAAACTGCTCTGCTTTGTGTTTGTTCAACTTAGAAAGTTGCATCTACGTTTAGATTCAGCGAGTTAGAAACACATTTCCTCCAAAAGCAGCGTTTGGATATTCCTGTGTGAAAGAGCCTGTAGGCCGTAATCAGAAACATCTTGCTCTAAAACAAAAACGCAGCTATCTAGCATAATGGTTGTCAACCTGTACAATCAACTTAAAGAGTTAAACTGATGTGTGTTTGCAGCAGTTCAGAAATTCTTTGCTTTGAGAATCTGGAAACAGGTATTTCCAGCCATATACAAGCATATGAGAACTACCAGTAAGACTGCGTTTAAAACACTGGAGAAACGTGTACTTCAAACTGCTCTGCTTTGTGTTCATTCACCTTAGGAAGTTGCATCTATGTTTAGATTCAGCGAGTTAGAAACACGTTTCTTTTAAAAGCTGCGTTTGGATATTCCAGAGTGAATGAGACTGTAGGCTGTAATGAGAAATATCTTGATCTAAAACAAAAACGAAGCTATCTAGTAGAATGGTTGTTAAGCTGTAGAATCAACTAACATAGTTAAACTGATGTGTGGTTGCAGCAGTTCAGAAATACTTTCTTTGGAGAATCTGGAAACAGATATTTCCAGACATTTACAGGTATATGAGAACTAGCAGGACGACTGCGATTAAAACACAGGAGAAAAGTCTAGTTCAAGCTCTTCTGCTTAGTGTTCGCTCACGTTAGGAAGTTGCCTCTATTTTCAGATTCAGGGATTAGAAACACGTTTCTTCTACAAGCTGCGTTTGGATATTCCAGAGTGACTGAGGCTATAGGCTGTAATGAGAAATAGCTTGCTCTAAAACAAAAACGCAGCTATCTAGCAGAATGGTTGTCACACTCTTCCATCAACTTACAGAGTTAAACTGATGTGCGTGTGTAGCAGGTCTGAAATCCTTTCTTTGGAGAATTTGGAAACAGATATTTCCAGACATATACAGTCATCTGAGAACCAGCAGGAAGACTGCGTTTAAAACACATGAGAAACGTTTATTTCAAACTTCTCTGCTTTTTGTTCTTTCAACTTAGGATGCTGCACGTATGTTTAGATTCAGCGAGTTTGAAACATGTTTCTTTTAAAACCTGCGTTTGGATATTCCAGAGTGAATGAGACTATAGGCTGTAATGAGAAACATCTTGACCTCAAACCAAAACGCAGCTTTCAAGCAGAATGGTTGTGAAGCTATACAATCATCTAACTGAGTTATACTGATTTGTGTGTGAAGCAGTTCAGAAATCCTTTCTTTGGAGAATCTGGAAACTTATATATCTTGACATACACAGGCCTATAACAAACAGCAGTATGACTGCGTTTAAAAGACAGGAGAAACGTTTAGTTCAAACTGCGCTGCTTTGGGTTCGCTCACCTTAGGAAGTTGCATCTTTGTTTAGATTCAGCGAGTTAGAAACACGTTTCTTCTAAAATCTGCGTTTGGATATTCCAGAGTGACTGCGACTAAAGGCTGTAATGAGAAATATCTTGCTCTAAAACAAAAACGCAGCTATCTAGCAGAATGGTTGTCAAGCTGTAAAATCATCTTATGGAGTTAAATTGATGTGTGTGTGCAGAGGTTCTGAAATCTTTTCTTTGGGGAATCTGGAAACAGATATTTCCAGCCTTACCCAGGCATTTAATTGCTAGCAGTAAGACTGCGTTTAAAACACAGGAGAAACGTGTAGTTCAAAGTGCTTTGCTTTGTGTTCGTTGACCTTAGGAAGTTGCATATATGTTTACATTCAGCGAGTTAGAAACACGTTTCTTCTAAAATCTGCGTTTGGATATTCCAAAATGACTGAGACTAAAGGCCGTAATGAGAAATATCTTGCTCTAAAACAAAAACGTAGCTATCTAGCAGAATAGTTGTCAAGCTGTACAATGTTCTTACAGAGTTAAACTGACGTGTGTGTGCAGTAGTTCAGAAATCTTTCGTTGGAGAATCTGGAAACAGATATTTCCAGCCATATACAGGCTTACAAGAACTAGCAGTAAGACTGCGTTTTAAACACAGGAGAAACATCTAGTTCAAAATGCTCTGCTTTGTGATCGTTCACCTTAGGATGTTGCATCTATGTTTAGATTCAGCGAGTTAGAAACACGTTTCTTCTAAAAGCAGCGTTTGTATATTCCCGTGTGAAAGAGCCTGTGGGCCGTAATCAGAAACATCTTGCTCTAAAACAGAAACGCAGCTATCTAGCAGAATGGTTGTCAAGCTGTACAATCAACTTACAGAGTTAAACTGAAGTGTGTTTGCAGCAGTTCAGAAATCCTTTGCTTCGAGAATCTGGAAACAGATATTTCCAGCCATATACAGGCATATGAGAACTACCAGTAAGACTGCGTTTAAAACAGTGGAGAAACATCTATTTCAACCTGCTCTGCTTTGTGTTCGTTCACCTTAGGAAGTTGCATCTATGTTGAGATTCAGCGAGTTAGAAACACGTTTCTTCTAAAAGCTGCGTTTGGATATTCCAGAATGACTGAGACTAAAGCCCGTAATGAGAAATATCTTGCTCTAAAACAAAAACGCAGCAATCTAGCAGAATGGTTGTCAAGCTGTACTATCTTCTTACAGAGTTAAACTGCCGTGTGTGTGCAGTACTTCAGAAATCCTTTCATTGGAGAATCTGGAAAAAGATATTTCTAGCCTTATACAGGCATATGACAACTACCAGGAAGATGGCGTTTAAAATCTGGAGAAACGTCTATTTCAACCTGCTCTGCTTTGTGTTCCTTCACCTTAGGAAGTTGCCTATATGTTTAGATTCATCAAGTTAGAAAAACGTTTCTTCTAAAATCTGCGTTTGGATATTCCAGAGTGACTGAGACTAAAGGCTGTAATGAGAAATATCTTGCTCTAAAACAAAAACGCAGCTACCTAGCAGAATGGTTGTCAAGCTGTAAAATCATCTTACGGAGAAAAATTCATGTCTGTGTGCAGAGGGTCTGAAATCTTTTCTTTGGGGAATGTGGAAGTAGATATTTCCAGCCTTAGCAAGGCGTTTAAGGCCTAGCAGTAAGACTGCGTTTAAAACACAGGAGAAACGTCTAGTTCAAACTGCTCTGCTTTGTGTTCGTTCACCTTAGGAAGTTG
>NW_022442177.1:0-4734 GCF_009761245.1 Sapajus apella
AAAAAAAAAAAAATCAGCTGGGCATGGTGGCGCGTGCCTGTAATCCCAGCTGCTCAGGAGGTTGAGGCAGGAGAATTGCTTGAATCCAGGAGGCGGAGGTTGCGGTGAGCCGAGATCGCGCCATTGCACTCCAGCCTGGGTAACAAGAGCAAAACTCCGTCTCAAAAAAAAAAAAAAATAGCTTTTTTTGTTGTTTTTCTTTTTCTTTGAGACAGGGTCTCACTCTGTCACCCAGGTTGGAAAGCAGTGGCACAATCTTGGCTCACTGCAACCTCCACCTCCTGGGTTTTAAGCGATTCTCCTGCCTCAGCCTCCCAAGTAGCTGGGTTTACAGGCATCCGCCACCATGCCAGACTTTTTTTTTTTTTCCTTTTTTGTATTTCTAGCAGATAATGGGGTTTCACTATGTTGGCCAGGCTCGTCTCGAACTCCTGGTCCCGTGATCCACCCACTTCCGCCTCCCAAAGTGCCGGGATTACTGGCGTAACCCACTGCACCTGGTCGAGTTTAAATTTTCCCACTAAAGTTGTGCTAAATAATAGAATTTCATTTTTTGTTTGTTTGTTTGTTTTTCTTTTTAGACGGGGTCTTGCTCTGTTACCCAGGCTGGAGAGCAGTGGCGCAATCTTGGCTCACTGCAACCTCTACCTCCCGGGTTCAAGAGATTCTTCTGCCTCAGCCTTTCGAGTAGCTGGGACTACATGTGCGCACCACCACACTCTGCTACGTCTTGTATTTTTAATAGGGATGGGGTTTCACCATGTTGGCCAGGCTGGTCTTGAACTCCAGACCTCAGGTGATCCGATTTCCTCCGCCTCCCAAAGTGCTGGGATTATAGGCGTGAGCCACCATGTCTGGCGTGTTTTCTTGTTTTTAGTTTGGCGGCTGGCCACTGTGGCTCACGCATGTAATCCCAGCACTTTGGGAGGTGGAGGTGGGCAGATCACCTAAGTTCGGGAGTTTGAGACCTGCCTAGCTAACATCTTCAAACCCCGTCTCCACTGAAATGCAAATAAATTAGCCCGGCGTGGTGGCCTATGCCTGTAATCCCAGCTACTAGGCAGAAGAATAACTGGAATCTGGGACGCGGAGGTTGCAGTGAGCCGAGATGGCGCCATTGCATTCCAGCCTGGGCAACAGAATGGGACTCCCGTTTCAAAACAAAACAAAAAACAATCTCAGGCTGCCTGCTCAAGGACCAGAAGCCAAGAAGGTTATAAAAGCAGAAATTTTAAAAACCAATATTTTTTATTCTATTCTTTTCATGTGTGAGCACCCACATGGTACATAATTTACAAATACACGAGACGTTATACAAATGGCTAAAGGCAAACACCCTCCGGAATGGGCCGGGTTCAGCTCAGGGAGGAAGCCCTGCCTGAAAAGGCTGCACCTGCAGCTGTCACTCTTTCTTCAATTAGCCAGCATTTGGTCATGTCTTCTGTCACTCAGGGCCTGAGGCGGGGGGGGGGGGGGGGTCTTAAACTTTTTCCAATCAGGTACGCTGTCCTGGGAACCGTCCAATCAGGCACGCAGCTGGAGCCGGAAAGGGTGGCTTCTAAGTTGTGGCGGCGGCTTTGTGTCTTGCGGCTAGAGTTTCGGGTGTCGTCTTCTCTGTCCTGTGACCTCTGCTACTAGAGGCCCAACCTCTGTGGCCTTGTGACCTGCTGGTACTGGAGATCCACAGCTAAGATGCCAGGACCCCCTGGAAGCCTAGAAATGGTATGAGTGCCAGGTCCGACCTCGGGGAATGGTTTTGTTGGAACCGGTGGGAAGTGGCCGTAGGGGACTCAGGCCTCCCCGCAGTCAGCTCCATAATCTGGCCTGAGTTCTCTTCGCCCAGCTCGGCCTTAGTCCCTTCAGCAATAAAATGGCGGCCGCGCAGTGATAGTGCCCTGGCCTGGCGCCCTCTCTGGGCAGCTCTGCACCTGCAGCGCGGCCAGTCTTTCAGATTGTCTCTCCCAGGGACCACCGGAGGGTAGTCGGGAGAATCCTGACTCGGGGTGTGGGTCATGAATGGGAATACCGTTGGTTTGGTTTGTGGGTTTCTCAGTATTTTCTTCTATTAATAATTAATGGGAGTTACTGCAAAAATGTTTTTTATCACTGGGTGATTTCAAGCAGAATTCCAAGGCTTCCCTTTTTAAATGCTACCAAGGGGCCGGGCATGGTGGCTCACTTCTGTAATCCCAGCACTTTGGGAGGCCGAGGTGGGTGGATCACGAGCTCAGGAGTTTAGAACCAGCCTGGCCAAGATGGTGAAACCTCATCTCTTGAAAAAAAAAAAAAAAAAAAAAGCTACCAAGGAAAACAATAGGGAAAATCTCCTGCATTTTGGTTGTAGAAGATAAATACATTTCCGGTCAGGCGCAGTAGCTCACACCTGTAATCCTAGCACTTTGAGAGGCCAAGGCTGGTAGATCACCTGAGGTTGGGAGTTCGAGACAGCCTGGGCGACGTGGCAAAACCCCGTCTCTACTAACAATACAAAAATTAGCTGGGTGTGGTCGTTGGAGTCTACAATCCCAGCTACTGGGGGGGTCTGAGGCAGGAAAATCGCTTGAACTCAGAGGCCAGAGGTTGCATTGAGCCGAGATTTTGCCACTTCACTGCAGCTTGGGTGAAAGAGCAGAACTCCGTCTCAAAAAAAAAAAAAAAAAAAAGAAAGAAAACACATTTCCACAAGAAAATGTGATAGATAACTAGTGAGTTATGTAGAGTCATAACAATATCACTTGCTCTTTTTGCAGGGTAAATTTGTGACAGTGAATATCTCTGTTCTGTATCCTGTTATCTTGACTTCTGAGTTTCATGCTAAATTTTATGAGCTAAAACTTCCCCTTCTTCCCTCCCTTCCTTCCCTCCCTCCCTTCTTCCTCTTCCTCTTCCTCTTCCCCTTCTCTTCTCTTCTATTTTGACAGAGTTACACTTTTGTTTCCCAGGCTAGAGTGTAATGGCACGATCTCAGCTCACCGCAACCTCTACCTCCCAGGGTCAAGCGATTCTTTTACCTCAGCCTCCTAAGTAGCTGGAATTACAGGCATGCGCCACTACACCTGTCTAATTTTTTGTCTTTTTAGTAGAGACAGGGTTTCTCTGTGTTGGTCAGGCTGGTCTCAAACTCCTAAACTCAGGTGACCCATCCTCCTTGGCCACCCAAAGTTCTGGGATTACAGGCCTGAGCCTCCATGCCTGGCCACATTTTCTACATTTGACTTTTTCTGCGTTGTATTTTTTATAATAAGCTCGTAAATGTAGCTACGTGTTTTGCTGAGTTGTGTGAGTAGCTCTATCAAATTATAAACCTTGAGGGAGGTTATGGGAGTCCACAATTTTTAAACAGTAGCTTAGAAGCATAGATAGGCCTATGGGTTTTTGTGACTGGTATCTGCCCTTAGGACAGTGTTGTGAGACTGAGCCCTGAATCAGGGTCTGTTCTGACTCTTCATAGTATCAGAATTCAAATTCAAATGTTAGTCAGTGAGTTGGTGTTGGAGAAAGCCTTGGTGTTCAGCAAACTCTCCAGATTTGGTACAGGAAAAAAGATATTACAGAGGCCTAGCCTGGAATCAAACTCTGGTTGTCTGGGAATGGAAGGCTCTGCTCTCCTGTACACAGGCTGTCACACTGCCCATTGTCTTGTGATTCCAGGTCCCCTCCCAGGGAGAGAGAGGATAAAAACTTAGAGAAAAGGAACTCTGATAGCAGACCCCCTTTTCCCACAGCTGTCAGCACAGGATTCCCACTCACTCACAGGCTTACCCACTAGATATTAGCGTGTCCACATGTCTCCCAGGACTAGGCACCACCCTGAGGAATTTTACAACAGCATTTTTGATTCTAGTGTTTGTTGGCAAAACCTACAAAAGTGTCTACAAGTCTCCTGGCATATCCCCAACCTCAGACACTGAATCTGCCACAGCAGGCTGTTTTCCTCACCGAGGGTTCTGGACCACCTGTTCTTAATCTCATCTGCCTGCATAAACACAAACATGCATCAGAGTATACCTCCACCTGAGCCGCTGTCTGTAGCACAGACCAGTTCTTCCGCCTACATCACACTGTTTCCCACTCATAGATTTTTGTTTGTTTACATTTTATTTTTGTCTCAGGGGTACACATGTAGGTTTTTTATACAGCTAAAATTGTGTCATGGGGGTTTGGTGTGCAGATTATTTTGTCACTGAGGTACTAAGCATAGCATGAAACAGGTCCTTTTTCTGATCCTCATTGTCGTCCCATTCTCCAGCCTCAACTAGGCCTCAGTGTCTGTTGGTCTTATCTGTGTTCCTGTGTTCTTTTTCAGCTCATACTTAGAAATAACATGTATTTGGTTTTCTGCTGCTGCATTAGTTTTCTAAGAATGGTTTACAGCTTCATCCATGTTGCTTCAGAGAACATGGGTGTGTGTGTGTGTTTTAATGACCACACAGTATTCTGTGTTATTTATGTACCATATTTTATTTTATTTATTTTTTTAAATGCCAACATTATATGTTTTATTTTTAATCAAGTAATTTTTTAAGCCACAACTTATTTTATTTTCATTAAACCTTTATTTTTTATTTTATTTATTTATTTATTTATTTATTTTGAGACGGAGTTTCGCTCTTGTTACCCAGGCTGGAGTGCAATGGTGCGATCTCGGCTCACCGCAACTTCCGCCTCCCGGGTTCAGGCAATTCTCCTGCCCCAGCCTCCTGAGTCGCTGGGATTACAGGCACGCGCCACCAT
>NW_022442178.1:0-4733 GCF_009761245.1 Sapajus apella
CACCCGCCTCGGCCTCCCAAAGTGCTGGGATTACAGGCTTGAGCCACCGCGCCCGGCGACTTTTTTTTTTTTTTTTTTAAGGCAGGGTCTCACTCTGTTGCCCAGGCTGCTGGAGTGCAGTGGCATAATCATGGCTCACTGCATTCTCAATCTCCTGGGCTCAAGCAATTCACCCACCTCAGCTTACCAATAACTGGGACTTCAGGCACGCACCACCATGCCCAGCTAATTTTTGTATTTTTCGTAGAGATGGGAGTTTTGCCATATTCCCCAGGCTAGTGAACTCCCGAGCTCAAGCAGTCTGTGCACCTAGGCCTCCGGAAATTCTGGGATTACAGGCAAGCACCACTGCGTTTAGCCCTAATATATTACTTTTAAAAATTTATTTAAAATGCTTAGGGCTGGATGTGGTAGCTCACGCCTGTAGTCCCAGCACTTTGGGAGGCTGAAGTGGTTGGATCACCTGAGGTCAGAAGTTTGAGACCAGCCTGGCCAACATGGTGAGACCCCGTCTCTACTAAAAATACAAAAATTAGCCAGGTGTGGTGTCTCATGCCTGTAATCCCAGCTGCTTAGGAGGCTGAGGTAGAAGAATTGCTTTAACCTGGAGGTGGAGGTTGCGGTGAATCAAGATTGTGCCATTGCACTCCAGCCCAGGCAACAAGAGTGAAACTCTTGTTTCAAAAAATAAAATAAAATGCTTATTTACAAAGATAGCACTTCAACTTTGAAGGCATATCCTCCAGTAAATAACTACTAAATATCTGTTCTGTTTCTTTGCCTCTTTTTTTTTTTGAGACAGAGTCTTGCTCTGTTGCTGAGGCTAGAGTGTAATGGTACCATCATAGCTCCTTGCAACTTTGAAATCCCGGGCTTAAGGTGACCTCCTGCCTTAGCCTCCTAAGTAGCTGGAGTTACAGACATACTACAACGCCCACCTTTGCCTCCGTCTTTTTTTTTTTTTTTTTTTTTTTTTTTTTTTTTTTTTAATTTTAACTGATTTAATCAGGTGATACCTCTAAGTGTTGAAAACTAACCTCTTTTTCTTCTGAGGAATGAGGAATTATGTCAAGTACTTTATATTATATTCAGGTATATAGGGTAGGTACAAAAGTAGTCCTAGAAAAATTGAATGTGCTGTCATAGGTGAGCAGTTTGCAAAGACAGGAGATAGTGCAGCATTGGAATTTGATCTCAGTAGACATCCCAGCATGTCTGTTAACTAGCTCTGTGGCCTTGGGCCAGTTACACAACCTCTCTGAGCCTCCGTTTCCTCAGCTTATAGGATAATGAAGGTAAAGCATCTGCTACCAGGTTTGCAATAAATTTCACCTGTTGTTTTTACATGTGTAAGGTTATACTGTTACTTATCACACCACTGTTGATAACTTGTTAGAAACGGTTAGCAATCTATGATAAAGAATATACAGAGTATCTTTAATAACTTTGTAGTTTTAAAGATCATGCAGGGCGTGGTGGCTCACGCCTGTAATCCCAGCACTTTGGGAGGCCAAGCGGATCACAAGGTCAAGAGGTCGAGACCATCCTGGCCAACATGGTGAAACCCCATCTCTTAAAAAAAAAAAAAAAAAAATCATATGCTACTCCGTATAGTATATTTTTCTGTAAAAATATTTGAATGAATTATATGGGAAGTCTAGGAAAATTATTTTATAATTTTCAGCTTTCTTGATTGTGGGTTTGTTAACTTTAATAATAGTGTTATTAACTATTGACCTGCTTTTTATAGTTGGAAAAATTAAGATTACGTTACAGTAAAATAGAAACCTTTTGCAGCTCCATTTTTCTCAGCTCTGAATCTCAACACTGAGCAGCATGGTGTTCCTGTCTCCAGTAAGATTATCCGTATCTCTGTTGTTTTCAGTCTGAAACCTTGAATATTTGTTCAAGCCAGAAAAACTTAATCATTTTAAATATTCTGCCGTGAACAACTTAGTACTTTTAATGTAATATATGTGATATAGAGACATGAAAATGTTTTCATAGATAGGTATCTTGGAGGAATTAAAATACATATATATATGGCCTTCATCAAGAAATTAAAGTCAGGTGATTTTTTTTTTTTTTTTTTTTTAAGATGGAGTTTCTCTGTCATCCAGCCTGGAGTGCAGTGGCATGATCTGGGCTCACTGCAACCTCTGCCACCCAGGTTCAAGCAGTTCTTCTGCCTCAGCCTCCCAAGTAGTTAGGATTACAGGCATAAGCTACCACACTCGGCTAATTTTTGTATTTTTAGTAGAGGTGGGGTTTCACCATGTTGGCCAGCCTGGTCTCCAACTCCTGACCTCAGGTGATCCTCCCACCTCAGCCTCCCAGAGTGGTAGAATTACAGGCGTGAGCCACTGTGGCCAGCCATAAATTCAGGTATAAATTTATATGGGTGTACATTGTTTTTGGAAGTAAAATATTTCCGAAATGTAGTGTAGTTTCTTAAAGTGAGAGAAATTGTGGACAGACTTCTTATAGAATGGTGTTGTTTTATTTAGAACTATTTCAATTCATGTTTCCTCTCCCTCACTTTTTTAGAAACGATTGGAGCAGCAGAAGCCAACAGTGATTGCAACTTCCACTACTTCCCCAACAAACAGTACAACCAGTACCATCTCTCCTGCACAGAAAGTTATGGTGGCCCCCATAAGTGGCTCTGTTACAACTGGAACCAAAATGGTACTAACTACTAAAGTTGGATCTCCAGCTACAGTAACATTCCAACAAAACAAGAACTTTCATCAAACCTTTGCTACATGGGTTAAGCAAGGCCAGTCCAATTCAGGTATACAATTATGATCAAGTAAAAGTTTACTTCCATCAGGAAAAAGAATTTTGAACCCTTTAGCTACTGAAATGAAACATATTTTTTTAGAAGATTGTTTTTCTTTTGCAGCTGATTGAGCAAACAAGCTTAACGGTTTGTTGCAGATAATGTTCATAATATTACATTAGCAAACTCATCTCTTACATTATTTCACTTTCAACATTTACATAGTTCACTTTGAGTGGAGCAGAATGTTTTTATTAAAGATACAAAATGAGCCACATTTCATGCATTGGTGCCCTTTCCTAGAAGTCACTACGTTGCTGGTTATTTTAAATCTAAAGCTTATTAAATGTCTTATACCCCATTAGCCACCAGCACAGCTGCCACATCTGCTACAACCATTGCCAGCACAGGTCAGACGTTCCAAATTACAGGCAGTCCAGTCACTATGGCAGGAAAAGTAATTACCAAACTGCCACTTCCTGCAAACAGCAAGATTGTCGCTGTAAATGTGCCAGCAACACAAGGAGGTAAGGGAAATGTGAAGAGTTTTAATTCACATTTGCCAGATCATACTGTTGCCATTATTTTTCATCTCCTTTTCACTGATTTCAGTCCTCGGATCTCACATTTTATGTAGCCCACTATAAAACCCTGCCACACGTAGTTTCTCCTCAGCAACCGACCAACATGTAATGCTTTCCATTAAAGTGACAGTCTTTAATTATGGCTTCATCTTTTTTTAAGGCGTTGTTCAAGTACAGCAGAAAGTCCTGGGTATCATTCCATCAAGTACAGGTACCAGTCAGCAAACCTTTACTTCATTCCAGCCCAGAACTGCAACCGTCACAATTAGGCCCAATACCTCAGGCTCTGGAGGAACCACAAGCAATTCACAAGTGAGAATTCTTACAGACTTATTTTGATTTGATGTATTGAGCACATTACATTGTTTTTAGGATGGCTTCATTCAAGATTAATCCAACTCAGTTTCCTTTGCCTGTTACTGAATCTGTGACAGAGTACTGATTTGGAAAAAAATCTGTTATATTTCTGATAAGTGAAAATTATCCATGAAGCATTAATTCTTAATATTTAATGATACATTAGTATGGTTTATGAAGAATAATTGCTTTCTATGATTTTATATAAAAAATTTCTTGATGTAAAACAATGGACAGCACTAGACTACCCAAGGAAGTGTGCTATGCAGGCTAGCTAAGAAATAGAATTTAAAATGTTGGGCCAGGGCTGGGCTAGGTGGCTCATGCCTATAATCCCAGCACTTTGGGAGGCTGAGGCGGTCACATCATGAAGGCAGGAGAGTGAGATCATCCTGGCCAACACAGTGAAACCCTGTCACAACTAAAAATGCAAAAAATGATACAGGTGTGGTGGCGGGTGCAATTCCTGTTGCCCAAGCTGAAGTACAAGGGTGCAATCATGCCTCACTGCCACCTCAGCCTCCTAAGGCTGAAGCGGGAAAATCACTTGAACCTGGGAGTCGAAGGTGCTGGTGAGCCAAGATTGCTCCATTGTACTCCAGCCTGGGCAACAGACCGAGACTCCATCTAAAAAAAAAAAAAAAAAAAAAGTGTTGGGCCAGGCTCGGTGATTCACACCTGTAATCCCAGCATTTTGGGAGGCCAAAGCAGGTAGATCACTTGAGCTGAGGAGTTCGAGACTAGCCTGGGCAACATGGCAAAACCCCATCTCTACAAAAAAAAATACAGAAATTAGCCAGTCATGGTGGTACTCACCTGCACTCCCAACTACTCAAGAGGCTTAAGATGGCTTGAGCCTGGGAGGCAAAGGTTGCAGTGAGCTGAGATTATGCCACCACATTCTACCTGGGCAATAGAGACAGACTTTGTCTCAAAATAAAAATCAAAAAGTAGCCGGGCACAGTGGCTCAAGCCTGTAATCCCAGCACTTTGGGAGGCCGAGGCGGGTG
>NW_022442179.1:0-4732 GCF_009761245.1 Sapajus apella
TATCAAACGTAGATTAGGTCTTTTCACATAGTCCCACATTTCTTGGATATTTTGCTCATTCCTTTTTACCCTTTTTTCTTCATTCTTGCCTTCCTTTTTTATTTCATTGAGTTGACCTTCGACCTCTGATATGCTTTCTTCTGCTTGGTCCATTCGGCTGTTGATACTTCTGCATGCTTCACGAAGTTCTCGTGTTGCGTTTTTCAGCTCCATCAATTCACTTATATTCCTTTGTATTTTGTCCATTCTCGTCAGCATTTCGTAAAATCTTTTTTCAAGGTTCTTAGTTTCTTGGCATTTGGTTAGAACATGTTCTTTACGTTCACAGAAGTTTCTTAATACCCACCTTCTGAAGTCTGATTCTGTCATTTTATCACACTCGTTCTACCTCCAACCTTGTTCACTTGTTGATGAGGAGTTGTGTTCCCTTGTAGGAGGAGAGGTGTTCTGGTTTCGGGTGTTTTCATCCTTTTTGCGCTGGTTTCTTCCCATGTTTAAGGATTTATCCACCCGTCGACTTTGTAGTTGCTGGCTTTCAGATTGGGTCTCAAATCTTTCAGATTGACGTCCTGTTTGTTGATGATGAGGTTGTTTCTGTTTCTTGGTTTTCCTTCTGACAGTCTGGCCCCTCTGCTGTAGGTCTGCTGAGGTTCATTCCAGGCCCTGCTTGCCTGGGGTTCACCTGCAGCAGCTGCTGAACTGTAAGGGCGGTTAGCAGTTTTCTTCTTCTGCTATCTTTGTCCCAGAAGGATAACCGCCAACTGTCAATCAGATCTCTCCATTATGAGGTGTCTCTTTGGATATATAGGGGTCAGGGAGCTGCTTGAGGAGACGGTCTCTTATTTATAGGAGCTCAAATGGTGAGCTGTGAGCTCTGTTGTTCATTCAGAGCTGCTGGGTAGGTACGTTTAGGTCTACTGCAGCAGAACTCATAAACTGCTTTTTGTTCCCAGGTGCTCTGTTCCAGGGATTTAGGGCTTTATTTATGAGTTTCCATTATGCTGCTGCCTTCTTTTTTTTTTCCTTCAGAACTGCCCTGCCCAGCAAGGAGGTAGCCTAGTCACTGTCGGCCTGTATGGGTTTTGCTGAGCTGGTGTGGGCTCCGCCCAGCTGCCGAGTGAAGTTCCCTGCAGTCCTGTTTATATGGGTGTAGTTAGAACTGCTTTCGTGATGGTGGCCCGCCTCTGTTTAGGCGGAGACTCACTGCTGTGGCGGGTTGCCTTGGCAACGGCGGGCTACCTCTTGAATGGCGGGTTGCCTCGGCAAAGGCGAGCTGCCTCAGTATTTGTAGTCTACCTCTGTCGTTGTGGGCTGCCTCGCTAATGGCGGACACCCCTCCCCCACAGAGCTGGACCATCCTGGGTTCAGCTGCGCTTGCTGTGAAACTCTCAATCCAGAGTTTCTATTGCTGTTCTTTTGTGAGTGTGGGACCAGCCGAGCCTGATCACCTAGCTCCCTGCCTCAGGGCCTTTTTAAATTTGGTGTTCCAGTCGCCTGTTGAAGACGCGCCAGTGTCTGTTTGTTTTCCCATGGTGCCACTCACTGCTCTGGCTTAAACAGTGGCACTGAGGTTTGTGGCGCTTTTTTTTTTTCTCCCCTGGAATCTACTGTCCTGGTTACCTGCTCAGTCCCCTTTTTAAACAGATGAATGGGTGACTTCCCGTGGCTCCAATCTCCAGCCAAAAGGGCACCCGGAATGGTGTATTTGGTATGGAGAACCGCTGCTCTTTGGTACCGACAAAGCAGCTGCGCAGAGCGAAGTAGCGGTGCCGGCCAGCACAGCCGCGCTGGCCGAAACAACCCCGCTGGTGACCTGCGGAACTCCTCCGCATGGGAATTTCCTAGTCTGTGGGCAATAAAAATGCGGTGTCCACTCACCCTCTGAGCTTTCACAGGGAGCTGCAATCCTGATCTGTTCCTAACGGCCATCTTTGATCAAGCATCCAGAAAGGCTTTCTTTGGAGAATCTAGAAACAGATATTTCCAGCCATATAAAGGCATATAAGAATTAGCAGTAAGACTGCATTTTAAACACAGGAGAAACGTATATTTCAAACTGCTATGCTTTGTGTTCGATCAACGTAGGAAGTTGCATCTATGTTTAGATTTAGCGAGTTAGAAACACGTTTCTTCTAAAAGATGCGTTTGATTATCCCGGAGTGAAAGGGAGGATAGGCCGAATTAGAATTATCTGGCTCCAAAACAAAAACGGAGCAATGTAGCAGAATGGTTGTCAAACTGTAAAATCAACTTACAGAGTTAAACTGAAGTGTGTGTGCAGCAGTTCACAAACACTTTCTTTGGAGAATCTAGAAACAGATATTTAAACCCATATAGAGGCATATAAGAATTAACAGTAATACTGCAAATAAAACACAGAAGAAACGTATATTTCAAAGTGCTCTGCTTTGTGTTCGTTCACCTTAGGAAGTTATATCTATGTTTAGGTTCAGCGAGTTAGAAACACGTTTCTTCTAACAGCTGAGATTAGATATTCCAGAGTGAATGGTAGGATAGGCTATACTGAGAAATATCTTGCTCTGAAAGAAAAACGGAGATATTTAGCAGAATTGTTGTGCATTTGGATATTCCAGAGTTAATGGGAAGATAGGCCATAATGAGAAATATCTTGCTCTAAAACAAAAACGGAGTTATCTAGCAGAATGGTTGTCAATCTGTACAATAAGCTTACAGAGTTTAACTGATGTGTGTATGTTGCAGTTTAGAAATGCTTTCTTTGGAGAATCTAGAAACAGATATTTCCAGCCATACACAGGCATATAAGAATTAGCAGTAACACTGCGTTTAAAATGCAGGAGAGGGGGACGATCCAAGATGGCCATTTAGAAACAGCTGAGGATTGCAGCTCCCAGTGAAAGCGCAGAGGGTGAGTGGACACCGCGTTTTTATTGCCCACAGACTAGGAAATTCCCGGGCGGAGGTGCTCCACGGTCGCCAGCGCGTCTGTTTCGGCCAGCGTGGCTGTGCCGGTAGCGCCGCTGCTTTGCCCCGCGCGGCTGCTTTTTCGGCGCCCCGGAGCCGCGGTTCTCTGTACAAAATACACCGGTCCGGGAGCCCTTTAGGCTGGCGACTGGAGCCACGGGCAGTCGCCCATACGCCGGTTCAAAAAGGGGAGTGAGCAGAACCAGGACAGTAGATTCCAGGGGAAAAAAAACAAAAAAAAAACGCTACAAACCTCAGTGCCACTGTTTAAGCCAGCGCAGTGAGTGGCCGCAGGGGAAAACAAACAGACCCCAGCGCCTCTTCAACAGGCGACTGGAACACCAACTTAAAAAAAGCTCTGAGGCAGGGAGCCAGGTGATCAGGCTCGGCTGGCCCCACCCCCACAAAAGAACAGCAACCAGAAACTCTGGATTGAGAGTTTCACAGCAAGCGGAGCTGAACCCGGGACGGTCCAGCTCTGTGGGGGACGGGCGTCTGCCATTACCGAGGCAGCCCGCCGTTGCTAAGGCAACCCGCCATTGCTGAGGCAACCCGCCATTGCCAAGGCAACCCGCCACAGCAGAGACTACACCCCAACAGAGGCGGGCCACCATGGCCAAAGCAGTTCTAACTACACCGATATAAACAGGACTGCAGGGAAGTTCTCTCAGCAGCGGTGCACAGCCCACAGCAGCTCAGCAAAGCTGCTATAGGCTGACAGTGACTAGGCTGCCTCCTTGCTGGGCTGGGCAGGTCTGAAGGAAAAAAAAAAAAGAAGTCGGCTGCATAACGGAAACTCATAAATAAAGCCCTAAATCCCTGGGACAGAGCACCTGGGAACAAAAAGCAGTTTATGAGTAATGCTACAGCAGACCTAAAAGTACCTGCCAAGCAGCTCTGAATGAACAACAACAGAGCTCGCAGCTCACCGTTTGAGCTCCTATAAAGAAGAGACCATCTCCTCAAGCAGCTCCCTGACACCTATATATCCAAGAAGACACCTCATAAAAGAGATATCAGATTGACACTAGGCGGGTATCCTTCTGGGACAAAGATAGCAGAAGAAGAAAACTGGTAACAACCCTTGCTGTTCAGCAGCTGCTGCAGGTGAACCCCAGGCAAGCAGGGCCTGGAGTGAACCTCAGCAGACCTACAGCAGAGGGGCCAGACTGTCAGAAGGAAAACCAAGAAACAGAAACAACCTCATCATCAACAAACAGACCGTCAATCTGAAAAATTTGAGACCCAATCTGAAAGCCAAAAACCACAAAGTCGACAGGTGGATAAATCCTTAAAGATGGGAAGAAACCAGCGCAAAAAGGATGAAAACACCCGAAACCAGAACACCTCTCCTCCTAAAAGGGATCACAACTCCTCACCAGCAAGGGAACAAGGTTGGATGGAGAACGAGTGTGATGAAATGACAGAATCAGACTTAAGAACGTGGGTAGTAAGAAATTTCTGTGAACTTAAAGAACATGTTCTAACCAAATGCCAAGAAACTAAGAACCTTGAAAAAAGATTTGACGAAATGCTAACAAGAATGGACAAAATAGAAAGGAATATAAGTGAATTGATGGAGCTGAAAACTGCAACACGAGAACTTCGTGAAGCATGCACAAGTATCAACAGCCGAATGGACCAAGCAGAAGAAAGGATATCAGAGGTCGAAGATCAACTCAATGAAATAAAACGGGAAGGCAAGACTGGAGAAAAAAGGGTAAAAAGGAATGAACAAAGTCTCCAAGAAATGTGGGACTATGTGAAAAGACCTAATCTACGTTTGATA
>NW_022442180.1:0-4730 GCF_009761245.1 Sapajus apella
ACAGTGAGTGGAAGTATAGGTTCTGAAATCAAGGTTTCACGGTTTTACATTCGGATTATGCTATGTCCTCCTTCAGTGATAGTAGATAATAAACTTAAGCCTCTGCTTCCATTTTATTTGTTAAATGGGGTTAGTATGCCACCTCCCTTGTGAGGTTATTATAAAATTAAGCAGCGGGTGTACAATCAGTCAGCAGAGCCCTAGTACATAAGAGTTCCACAAATACTAGCTATCATTCAATGCAGTAATTCATAAATACCTCGTGTCTCCTTCGAAGCTAGTTCTCACAGAAGCACCTCAGTTTTAAAGTGCTTACATAGTATTCATTTTAAGAATATACTACGATTTATGGAACAGCATTTTGTAATTACTTTTTGTCATTTTTTTTAAAAAGCAACAAATAACAGGATTGGTTTCTAATATGCAGCACCAGTTTTCCCTCCCAAAGGACTGTATAAATTTGCTGTTCTGGCAGTTTTGACTTCATGATTTAAATATTTGGTGGGGGGCAATAGTGGGTTTAAAAATAATACTTGGTTTTGTTTTAGTTAACATTATTACTCACTAGCCATTAAGGAACACATTAATTACTATTTGTTGTTGAATCTGTGCAGTTTTCTGAGAAATAGGTAAGCCTGCCTCTCTGTGTGTGTGTGTGTGTGTGTGTGTGTGTGTGCGCGCGTGCGCGTGCATACGTGTGTGCATGCGTGTGATGCAATTTATGTGTATGGTACTAGAAATTGAGAAATTATGGTAATTTCATATTATTCTGGTCAGGGATCCCTGGAATATCAGAAATTGTCTCCAATCTATAGCCACTGTTTTCAAGTCTATAGGGTCGATGGGAGAAAGATTTGGATTAAATATTTACAGTGACAAATGGAAAACAAAGGGACTGTTCCTTGGGCTCTTTCATTTCCCCTAAAATTCACTTACTCCCCCTCTACATTGCCTCCATCTCCATCTGTCTCCCTGGCTCCTGAAAAGACAGCACTGTTAAGCACTGTTTAAGGGTCAGATCAACCATCTGGCCCTTCTTGCAGTCTCATTTTTTGGTGGCTCCCATGTTTATGCCTGTTCTGCGCTTTTCTCCTACTGTTAAGCTGTCTGTTGTTGGTTCATTTCTGCAGTGAACCTTTAGAGAGGAAAGTGAAAGCTTTCCTTCCAGCCATACAATAGAATGACAAAGCGGAAAAGTTTAGACAGAATTTCCCATTTAAGTGCCAAAACTTCATACTCCATTTCTGATAAAAAGCACAAAGGTTAAAAAAACAAACAAACTTATCTTTTGACCCAAAGCTCTGTTGACATTCTATTAAACAAACACCAACCTTTTTAATTTTTATGATGTAAATGGCAGATATTTTTATAATTCTTACACTAATAAATCATTTCTCTGATGTTTTTGGTGAAACCCAATATTCATAATAAAGTCCAGAACCATGAATTGTTTTAAATGATTTTTCCTTATGTGTGATTACAAGTATACCTCTACAGGAAGTTAGTATACTCTCACACGAGCTAAGTTTTTGGAGTAAAAGACCTACTGTAGAAACTCCCAGAAACACAATAGTGATAAGCATCCGCAGAACGCCAAGAAAGTCATGCCCAGGATACAAATAATCAGGTGGAAAAATGATCGCCTGGAATAATAACAGTTGAAATAAAGGTCAGTGACATTTACAATATTTCAGTAAAAAATGATAATCCTTAGAAACCGTCAAGCTTCTTTAAGAGGTAACCACACACCTCAGATATCACCAGGGGATTCCACTGCTTCAAGAAAGATTGGAAGTCACCAGTCTCATGTTTTTTTGCATGGCTGGCAGTGTTTTCAGGCATTCTACATGTAGAGTGTCATTTTTTTTTTTTCCTTTTTATTGATGTAAAGCAGGCATACCCAATTTTTTTGGCTTCCCTGGGCAACATTAAAAGAAGGAAGCTTGCCTTAGGCCACACATAAAATACATTAACACTAACAATAGCTGTCAATCTAAAAAAAATCACAGAAAGTCCAGGCGCAGTGGCTCATGCCTGTAATCCCAGCACTTTGGGAGGCTGAGGCTAGCAGATCACCTGAGGTCAGGGGTTCCAGACCAGCCTGGCCAACAGGGTGAAACCTCATCTCTACCAAAAATACAAAAATTAGCCAGGTGTGGTGGCAGGCACCTGGAATCCCAGTTACTCAGGAGGCTGAGGTAGAAGAATGGCTTGAAAGAGGGAGGCAGAGGTTGCAGTGAGCCGAGATGGTGCCATTGCCCTCCATGCCCTCCATCCTGGGAGACAAGAAGGAGATTGTGTCTCAACAACAACTACAACAAAAAATTACAAATTTATTTATTTATTTAATTGCATTGTACGTTTTGGCGTACATGTGAAGAACATGCCATATTGTTGCATAGGTACACATGCGGCATTGTGATTTGCTGCCTTCCTCCCCTTCACCTATATCTGGCATTTCTTCCCATGCTGTCTCTCCCCAACTCCTCACCCCGCGCTGTCCCTCCCCTATTTCCCCCCAACGGACCCCAATAAGTGGTGCTCCCCTCCCTGTGTCCATGTGTTCTCATTATTCAACACCCGCCTATGAGTGAAAACATGCGGTGGTTGGTTTTCTGTTAATTTTTTATTTTATTATTTTTGAGAGTGTCCTGCTCAGTCGCCCAGGCTAGAATGCAGTGGTGCAATCTTGGCTCACTCTCACCTCTGCCACCTGGGCTCAAGCCATCCTCTTGCCTCAGCCTCCTGAGTAGCTGGTATTACAGGTGCCTGCCACCCTGCCTGGCTATTTTGTGTACCTTTAGTAGAGACAGGGTTTCACCATGTTGGTCAGGCTGGTCTGGAACTCCTGACCTCAACTGATCTGCCGGCCTCAGCCTCCCAATTACAGGCGTGAGTCACCACACCTGGCCTGTCATTTCTTTCTATTTGAGTAACATAAGGCCTTTAAGACCCTTTCTCCTTTGGGTCAATCCATGATCTGCACCAAACACATTTTACAAAACAAAGGACAGTACAGTCCTCATTCACATCCTGGTCATGATGTCACTCCTAGGGACTCTCATACTGCAAACCTCCCAGCAGGCACACCCCTTTCCTCTCCATCTGATGGGCTTCTCAGCTCCCATCACACTGACTGGACACAGACTCCCTAGAGGCAGCCCCCAAGAGCAGAAGACATGGATGACTCAGAAGTTCCTAAAAAGTCATCAAGCCAGATGACGCAAAACTCAAATGATATTTCACTTTGTTTTGGTTTATTCTGTTTGAGACAAGAGTGCAGTAGGTGTCCAACTAATCCTTTTTGGAATCTTTTGTAGAGATTGGGTTTCTCTCTGATGTTCAGGCTAGTCTTAAACTCCTGGTCTCAGGTGATCTGCCCACCTTAACCCGCCAAAGCACTGAAATTACAGGCCTGCACTGTACAATTTGCTGTGTGACACAGCCCAATAGCAAAGAAGAAACGCCAGGGGTCCAGTGTCTACTCATATGGGTGGATTGATGGCTGGGAAACCCCAGGAGGAGCCAAAAGAGCAGCCATAGCACCTGAATTTCCTGGGCCTTTCAGGGCACCCTGAGGTGGCCAGGACAGAGGTGGGGGTGGCTTAGTGCTGGGGGAGGGAAGGGGGTGGGATCTGAGTTGAGGAGGGGGACGGGAGGGTGGGTGAGGAAGGGGAAAATGGGATGTTGGGCACCTGGAGGAGGGGGTCTGGGAAAGAATCTGGTTCAAACTAAGTCTTCAAGGGTGAGAGGAAGGTTCAGCTACAAGTCAGGGAGAAAGTCTATCAGGGAAGCCACAGGACACACAGGGCAAGAAAGTGGGAGGCTCGGGAGCAATTAGATGGAGACCAGGGCTCTGGTTTCCACCACACCTTTTCCTGTCTGGGTGCTGCCTAAGCAACCCTGGGGCTTTGTACTCCCTCTCCACCATTCCCAATCCCCATCCCAGCCCACCTCACAGTGGGCGTTCCACGGAGCACCCGCATACTCAAATGCCGCTACCCCAACTCAGCCCCCCATGTACCCCCCAAGGCTCTCTGGGACCTTCAGAGACCTGATTTCTGGTCTTCCCCACCAGCCCCCTGTTCCTGCTTCTGGGTGGCTCCTTCCTTCCTGAGCCCCCAGGGTTTCTCACGGCCAGTCTTGGCTGCAAGACATAAAAAACAAATGATGGCCGGACAACAGGAAGAACCTCACAGACAAGCAGAGTGGGAGCTCCACAGCCCTCTCTCAGCCATTCATATTCTAAGCAACAAAACATCAGAAGGAGGCGGAAATTCCCAACAGTAACCGTCCCCGTCACATCCATGGAGCCATCCATCCATCATCCTGTATCTCAGGAACAAATGTTGGAGCTACACTGGTTTTAAGCATGCATGGTACGTTTACAAAAATTAACCCGACTTATTTTGTTCATGAAGCAAATCTCAATGTATGTCAGACAAATCCAATGACACAGCACGTTTCTGATCACAGAATTGTGCTAGAAGTCCATAATTAAAAGCTAATAAAAAACTATTATATGCTTGGAAATTCAAAGTGCCCTTATAAGATGTCAGCAGAATAAATAATCCAAAGTGAAACAAGACTGCGTTTACACTCAGTGAGAAGATCATAAAGTGGCAATCAAATGTCTCCCTCTGGCCCAGGAATTCCAGTCTGTGGCACAAGGTCGTGTGGTCTCAAATCACCCCAACACACCTAGACATGTTAACATCTGACATAGGGTG
>NW_022442181.1:0-4730 GCF_009761245.1 Sapajus apella
AGTAAAAATCATCAAAATAATTCTGCATATAAAATATAGAATTTTTGCTGTGTTTACTCAGATTCTATTTTAAAAAAATCAGATAATCAGCATACATAAGCATTAAATTTAAAAAGAATGTATTTATAGCAGGAGAAAAAGGTTGATTAAAACCAAGAAAACAGTGTACGAATCAATTCAAGATTATGAGGATTGGCTGCAAGGTTGTTTTGATTTCAGGATGAACTTTAAAAACAAGACTTTATCTCAGTTGCCATGGAAAGTCAGTTTTTCTGTGCTGACATTGGTTTGCAATCTATATGTCTTTCTGATTAACATTCTCTCTGCTAATATAAAAGAAGTCCAAAAAATTAACTTTTTGGAGTGAGAAAGAAAACTATTATTAGATGTCTCTAAATTGACTAGGATGAATTATACTTATTTTCTCTCCAGGAATAAAACTTAACCCAATCAACTGGCTGCCAGCTCCCAACTTTTCAGTCTGTTTCAGTTATTTTTGCACAAAAAGCCATCCCAAAGCCCAATCATGTACAAAATAAACCATTTTATTATTCTCATGTTTTGTGTGGGTCAGACAGCATATGGTGGCCATAACTTGTCTCTTCACAATGTCTGGGGACTCAGCTGGGAAAACACAAATGACAGAGAATGACTCATACCACTATGGGAGGGAATCATCTGGAAGCGTCTTGGTTTTCTTACCTGCAAAATGAAGCAGTTGAACACAAATAAACTATGAATTGCCTTCCAACACTGAAAGTTTTTATTAAAGTTTGTTTCACCCCAATTGTCTGCTTTTTTGTTGTTATTGTTCATTGTTTGCTTCTTCATTACTATTTTTATACAGCTTTACATATGGAAAGCTGGTAAGTTGAAACCGTGTTTTGAAATGAGTTCACCAACAGAAATGATGGTAGATGAAGACAGTTTCCAAATTATCCTTATTTAATCCAGCTGTATGGTATTACATTTCAGGTATTTTATGAGTTTGATGGTTTGTTCTGGTTCTTCCTGTTGGGGTAGAACGTGAAGGGGCATTGGTGGATTAAATTGGGAATTTACCCACAATTAGTAAGATGTGTTTTTGAGTAAATATGCTCCAACACAAAAATTGGGACATATGAAACATCCCGTCCAGCTTCACAATCCCTGGACATACCTGCAGTGAAATTAGAAATCAGATAAATTGTATTTTTCTCTTGAAACAAGCAGAAAATGCTGGCTAACCAGTCAAAAGGAAAATCCTCATCCAAAAAGTCTTATTAGAAGCCTAGCCCAAAGAAAGATAATTTTTAATCTCCAATAACTATTCTCAACCTCTGGCATGGCTGCTATTTATGGGCAACCTGGCAAGCATGTGAACCTTTGGAAAGTTAGGACTGTCCTGTCACTCATCACCACTGCAAACCGCCACTGAACAACTACATGGACTTCCCTGCATATAATTATGACAGTCCAGTTGCTGCCAAGTCTGTTTAGAGTCTGAAATACCAGTTAAAAATCACAATTGTGGGCCTGGCGTGGTGGCTCACACCTGCAATCCCAGCACTTTGGGAGGCTGAGGTGGATGGATCACAAGGTCAGGAGTTCAAGACCAGACTGGCCAAGATGGTGAAACCCCATCTCTACTAAAAATACCAAAAAAAAAAAAAAAAATTAGCCAGGCATGGTGGTGGGCACCTGTAATCACAGCTACTCAGGAGGCTGAGGCAGATAATTGCTTGAATCTGGGAGGCAGAGGTTACAGTAAGCCAAGATCACGCTGCTGTACTCCAGCCTGGGTAACAGAGCGAGACTCCATCTCAAAAAAAAAAAAAAAGAAGGAAAGAAAGAAATCACAACTGTGCCTTAAAATTTGAGTTTCTAGGAAAGAAGTGGTAGTAGGAGATGAAATGATGGTATATTTAAAGTTAATAAACCTATTCATATATTTTCATTGCACTTATAACTATAGACAGGGAGGCTGAATGGTATAAGACTGAACAAAATAAATCATCTTGACTTTCACAAATACAATAGGAAATATGGCAACTTTGCAGCAGGAAGCCAAACAAAAGGCAGCCACAATTCTATTCACAGTACAAGGTAAAGGAGCCTTGGCTATCAGAGTTAAGAGCTAATTTCTCAGGAAGTAGCATGGGGTGCCGTCTACCTTGGACTCAACCATATGCCTAGAACCTAGCACAGTGCCTGGTACCCAAAGGGTGCTCAATACATTTTTGTTGAATTGGGTGGAATTAAAAGGCAATTAAAAGTATGGTGATCACAGACATGGGAGACCTGAATTCTAATCCTAGCTATGACTAAGTTTTTGAGGCTTTTTGTTAGTTTATCTATAAAATCATAAATGTGGAGTGGGGCTTTCCGGTATCTTTCAGTGCTAACTCATCTGACTCTGTGGTTGCTATGTCCTTGAATTTCGGTTGAAACTGAGTGAAATCAAAGTACTGAGGATGATTCTTAACCCAAACACTCAAATTTCAAAAATTTAAGACAAACTAAGCTTGAGGCATGTGGGAGGAATGGCTACTGTGAGACTCTGTCACCATTCCCCAACACACACACTTGTACAACACTAACCTGTAAACTGGGTAAACCCAAAGGCCCTCCCTCTCTAGAGAAAGACACCAATGCCCTCCTTGCTGTCTTCAAAGAAAACTGTGAGGTATATTTGTAGTATTTCTTAAAATTCCTCCTTATAAAGGTAAATTTTTGCCAACACCATGAGAAACCCTGGGAGAAATCATCCAGCCATTCAGTAGAACAGAGCCAGTTTTTCTAGGCAAGCATAACTCTTAATTGTTCCCACCTATTGTGTGAAATAGTTCCTTGTTCACCATTAATCTATCATTTATGCTTTTACTTCAACATTAATATTAAAGTATAAGATAATTAATACAAGGAATCCTGTTATTGTAATGTAAAATCCTTGTGTCAGTATCTGACCTGTTTCTTGAATAGCAAAATTTATTTCCTTAAATAAAATTACAGTGCTATGAAAATGACTGATGCATACTGAGTGTGTGGGCAATGTTGTGTTAATGAATAAGAGAGTCAGACAATTTTCTGTACATCAAAATGCACATCATCCTTCATTGTGAAGTTGCCAGTGCAATGTGCCTACCCAATGGGAACTATGTTGTCCTACCCTCTCTTACAAATCAGGTGGCCATTTGAGTTGCTCTTATCGATGGAATATGAGTCCAAGTGCCATGCGTCACTCTTGGACAAGAGCTTCTAAGAAGCAAGCTTGCCTTCTCTGCCCTCTCTTCCCCTCTTTGTCAGATAAATGCACAGGACACCGAGGGTTTAGAAATTATTGGTCCACAACATGAAAGAAATCTGAGTCTCTGAGTCACTGCAGGGAGACAAGCTAATTAGGAGCATTTACACTACCGATTTGTTACACAATGAGATTCAACATCTATTATGCTTAGTCCTTGAAATCCTAAAGTTTATTTGTGGTAGCAGCTGGTATTACCCTAACTAATAGACTAAAAAAGTGAATACAATTGCCTAGTCTCAAATTCCTCTCCACTGATGTAGAGACAGTAGAATCCACCTCAGAGTGCTGTTGTGAGAGTGAATGAGATAACATATGCATAAGCAGTCCGTCTGGCTCTTGGTGCTCTACAGGGGCTCGTTAAATAATGAATACAGTGTCACTGGTGCCTTAATTTTCCACCACTCATACCATCTAGGTGTAATAGTAATCCTTCAAAAATGATCATAATTAATTTTGTGAAATAATAATATTTAATTGCTGTGATTGATACCTTTTTTTTTGGACATTAGGGGAAAATGTTAATTTAAGACAGCAGACCACCATGCACATGCCCTCCCCCCCATAGACACACAAACATGAACACACAAACAACAAAAGCATACAGCCTTCCTTTCCAGCCAATAGCGTTTGCCACTGCCACAGGTCTTATTTGAAAGTAAGAGTGGAATGACTAGAAAAAATAAATAACAGAACGCTCACACATAATAACTCTTATTATTAGTTTCCCTCTGGAAGATACGTCAGCCTAAGTCTTCAGACTAAAACACACACACAGCAAAAAACACACAAAAAAATAAAATTGCACACCACCACCAACAGCTAAGGATTGTTTCCTTGTTTTGATCTTGATTGCTATAACTGCACCCATCTGTCTCAGCAGCTTCAATCAAGATAATGAATTTTGTGGAAAAATTGTTAAAATACAAATTCCTACACTATTTTGAGAGAATGTATGCCCATGAAGAGTACTTATGAATTTTAAACTTATGCTAATTATAAATTTTTCTTGCACCATATGACCATTAGGGTATATGTAATTCAGTTTTTAAATTGTTTTTAAAAAGTCCATTTTGTGCCCAGACAATACAGTCTCATAGATTAGCTGAACCACTGGCCATTGGCTTGTCAATTCATTCCTCAGTTTACACCATACCTGGAAGTCAGCTGTCCCCCTGCAGAACTGGGTCATCCCCATGGGTACAATGGATATGTCTGTTGTGCGCAAGTCCCAAACATGTTTGGTCAGTCAAACTAAAAAGGAAAGACAGCCTATAAATTACACACAGGGCTGATGTTCATGAGGCATTTTAGTTTTTTTTTAATTATGTGCTATTTTAATCTTGACTATGATATAAATAATATTAAATAATTTAGAAAGTAAAAAGAAGAAAATTTCCCATTTCAATATTCAAAACCTACTAATGTTAGCAGGTTTGAATTATTC
>NW_022442182.1:0-4729 GCF_009761245.1 Sapajus apella
TATCTTAACAGAGAAGCCACTGAAGTCTCTTTGGGTCCATCATATGGATGGGCCTCTTGGGACCCTGAGCCCCTGGGATTCCCTTGAAGTCCTGGAGCTATTCGGGCTCCAGCTCTGGGAAGGTGGACCCCCACACATGTGTCCTGCTGTCACTGTCTCTATAGAGTCTGACTCACACTAAATGAACCACAAGGGCTTGTTCAAGGTCATCTGTCCCACTGATTCCAGATTCAGGGCAGAGTCTGAAATCATCTGTCCCCTACAGTGCACTCAGTGCACATCTGTCCGCCACCTTGCAGCCTTGCATGTGTGTGTGCTGGGACGGGCACACACAAACGCATGCTCATATGAACACAAGTAGGCATATGCACACACACGCAAGGCTGCAAGGCGCATGCACACACACACATGCACAGACACATGCGCACATGCCCAGGCACATTCACGTGCACAGGCACACATGCACCTAGAGCCTTCTCAGCTCTGCATTTTGAGTCTGCCCTCGCCTTGCGCATGCTTGCTCATCCTTCAGGCCTCCGTCAAAACCCATCTTTAAAAATCGTCTCTGGTTGACGTTCCTTTTTTTTCCCTTTTTGAAGAAGAGATACTGTCCTCAGTCATCGAGCATTCACCGGGTGCTTGGTGTGTGCCAGGTCCTGACGTGAGTCCCAGGCATGTTCCAGTTCTCATGTCCTCAGGGCTCCTCAGTGAGTGGAGGGTGAGGAGGACACAGAGGCACAGAAGGCCATGGGGCAGGTCGGGTCCTCTCAGGCTCCAGAGCTCAGCCCTCTCTGCTGAGTCAGGATGAGCAGGACAGATACCTGCTCCTGGAACTTAGCGGCCAAGGTGGACACACATGCAGAGAGGCACCAGGCTTGGGGGCTGTGGAGCAGGGAGAGGAAGCTTCTGGGACAATAAACAATTCCTGGAGCGTCAGGGCAAGAGGGGAATCCTGGTGGAGGAAAGAATGAACTGGGCAGAGGTTGGAGGTGGATGTAGCCCCCGAGCATGTCGGAGGTGGCTGAGCTGCTCTGTGACTTTGGGTGTCTTCATTCATCCCTGCATTTACACAGTTGTTGAGCAAACCTGCTGAGACGCTTGTTTTCCTTCCGTGGGCCATTCATTGGGAATATGAGTTAGTTTTCTCCGGAACTTTTAAGAAGTGTTCTTAGAGAAGAAACCAGGAGGCATCAATGTGGGACGTTGGTCCAGGGTCTTGGGTGCATCTCTTTGTCTTTTGCAGGTCAGGTTAGCAGGAATTGTGTTCTGCGGTGCTGAGACTGCAAAGTGCAGCTTCCCTCCTGCCCGCACTGACACCTTCGGGGAATGGTCTGGCGGCTCTTTTAAGAACAACACTTAACTCAGCCTCGGCTGAGCCAGCTACCTGTGCTTCCTCCAGCCAGGCTCTGTGCTTTGTGCTTTGACTCTCAAAACAACCCTATTATCATCCCCATCCCACAGATGAGGATGCTGAGCCCCTGAGAGGCTCAAGTAGGTGCCTCAAGGTCCTGCAGCCAGGAGGTGGCAGAGCCAAGGCCCGCCTGGCCTGAGGATGCCGAAGCTCCCACGGGCTTAACTCCTTTGTGCCAGCTCTGTGTGGGGGTTTTCTGTGGTCCTCACGATCATCTACCTGGTCAACTGAAGCACAGATGGGGTGGAACTTGGAAGGCCAAGCTGGAACCAGAGCTCCTTCCTGAGCAGGGTGCCCAGGCCCTGCCTAATGTGCTGGGCAGCTTCCTGGTGTGGAGGGCGGGCTCAGGTGCTGCTGTCCTGTGACCGTGGGGCTTTTCTAGACACCCTCCTGACTGCTAACACCAGGAGAGCCTATGATGTGGGACCGCTGCCCCATGACGTGTCCCAGGTGTCTGCATTCAACTGCTGGGAAAGTCTGGCCCTGGGGTGGGTGGTCCCACACTGTCCGCTGGCCCCAGCACTCAGAGGGTGTGGACTACACCCCTCTGACGCCTGCGTGTGCTCAGCCCTGGGACTTCCCTCCTTCTGCCAGGTCTGACCCTGGTGACCCTGGTTGCCCTGGTTCTGCCACCCGGCACAGCAGCCCTTCCGGAAGCCACTTCCCCAGGAAGATTTGGTTATGTCCTGGTGGTGCGACCTCGCTAATGCAATTAGGAAGTTTTCTCAAGACTTCAGCTTCTTCGTTGGCGGCCGGGCCTGGCTCTCAGCAGCTCTGCAGGCTGGAAGGGCCCAAGAGACCCTCCACCCACCAGGTGTCTCCCACAGCAGGGAGGGCTCCGGGACCCAGCCCATTGCTGCTCTGCCCTCCTCCCTTCTTGGGGTAAGCTCCTCAGCTCTGATTTTATTTGGAATCATGGAGCGCCTATATCTGTCTGGAAAAAGAGCTTCACAATGAGGAAACAGCACTGCCGAGAATACTCCAGAAAGCAGCCATTTTCCATGAAGGTTAGGCTCTTAACTGAAAATTTTAAGAGGAGAGGAAATTAGGGGAGAATCCGGATATTCTCTCCATTGTGGAAATCAGCTTTAATCAGAACCCGAGAGCTGTGTTCGCTTCCGGGAGTTCTCCCAGGATTACCAGAGCTGTCACAGTCACTGTCACTGAGCTGCACTGGAGTCGGTGGAAGCGGCTGGTGGGGTCAGGGAGCGCTCTTGGAAGTGAATCCAGGAGGGCTGGGGGCGCTGCTGCTCCTCAACTTTCCTGCTCCCTCCCCCAGGTCCCCCCACAGGGCTGAGCTCAGAGGGGATTCTGCTTAGCAAGTGGAAAACACGGGACAGGGCCTTCCAGGCAGAAGGATTGGGAGCTGCGGCCGGGCGAGTGTGTCCGGAGGCCTGAGTTTAGTTGAGTGTATAAGTTTTCCCAGCAGGGCAGGGTCGAGTGTGAGGACGCTACAGGGCAGGTTTCTGTGGCCTCAGAGTGAGGACAAGAAGGGGGAGACAGGCCACAGGGATAAGGGTGCCTGCTCCCTGCAGCGGCATGCACACTATGGCTGAGCAGAGGAGCCCGGCCGCAGGTATTGGGAAGAAGCCCTTCTCATGTGTGTCCTGGGGGCTGGGCATGGCCTGATGGACGCCCTTTGCTCATGGTCGCAGGAGCCCCTCCATGTGGGGTCCTGCTGAGCTGACTTCCATGGGGCCGGGAAGGACTGGCCTGGCCTCCTTGCTCACTACACCTTTTGGATAGTACCAGGCAGGTTTCTGTGAGCAGAGCAGGCAGCGAAGAGATGCCCAGTGATGTCAGCTGTCCCCTGCAGAGCTTCCCAGAGCCCAGGTTCCGGGCTGAGGGTCCCTGGACAGATGTCATCTCCCTGGCTTCAGTGGAATCACCCACAAAGCCACCCTGTGCCCACCCTCCCACCACAGAGAGCAGCTGCTGGAGAACCTGACATGAGGCTTTGGAGACCTTGAGGAGCAGGAGACACAGGAGACGATGGCTGGGCTGGTCACAGTGGCACAGCTGTGCCGTGACTGATTTCTGCCCACCCGCCCCCTAAGTCTCACTCTCAATTTCCTATTTAATTCTTTGGAGAGCACCAGTCCTGAGATGAGAGGTGGTATGTTCACTCTCTGGGAGTTGAGATGGAACCCAGGCAGTCAGATAAAAGTGCCACTGCCACATGCTGGGCCTACTACATGCCAGGAGCTTCATGATCATCCAATTCCTAAAACAACTGTGCTGCGTGTGCTCCCCACACCTGGGCGACTCTGGGGGAAGCGGGGCTGCAGGAGGCTCAGCGACCTGCCTTGGGAGAAATGGATGGTGCGTATGACTTGTCAGTGAGGGGCTGTGCTGGGAGAGGACAGGATCATCCCTGGAAGCTGGTCCTGCATCTACTGTGCATGGTGACAGCTGCTTGGGCTGACACCCTCCTCCCTCTGCCTCCTGCTAGCCAGTCCCTGTGTGCATTCAGGCATGAAGCAGCAAGGTCTCTTGTTCTAGAGGTGACTGGGACCCACAAGCGAGCAGTAGGCGCCCCCTCTCTCAGGCTAATGCTCTTCACGGGATGAATCCCAAGGTGGTGTCAGGGAGCCAGGGGCCATGGTTGTGACTGCCATCCACTGCAGACCATATCCACATTCGGGATAGTTCAGAGGGGCCTCCAGACCATATCCACATTCGAAATAGTTTAGAGTGGCCTGCCTTGATGACATCACAAAGTTATCTATGGAAATGTGTCACAGAACCAGAACTTAAGGGCATTTGGATGAGGTTGAGGTGAGACCAGGTCATGGAAGAACTTTCTCAAGTTAGGTGGGAAACAGCTGGAGACCCCAGGATATTCTCAGAACCTTTAGCTAAGCAAACACATGATAAGGTATTTCCCAAGAAATAAGCATGGCTTTTCATCCTGGTTGAGGAGAGTTGTCGTAGATCTTTTTCCCTTTTAACCTTGGCTGTCAGGAAGCTCAATGCCAAGCTTCATGCTCCACCCCAGACCTAATTTCCTTGGACTGGCTCTAGGGTGCAGCCTGGTCCCTCCCTTCTTTATCGCATGAGCCTGCCTGGTTTCTGTACATTTTGCCCACTGGTGCTGATGGCTGGACACCCTTTCCTGAAGGAGCTGATGCGTAAAGTGAGTGGACAATGACGGGGTGTGACAGGGCCCTCTGCCAAGGATTTGGGCTACGGGGTGTGGGCTGGGAAGGAAGAGGAGACCCCTGCTCCTCAGAGGGCAGCCAGGAACACATTCCAGGGAGCACATGCCTGCGGCGTTATCACAGCCATGGGCTGTGACGTGGACACTGGAATAAACAG
>NW_022442183.1:0-4727 GCF_009761245.1 Sapajus apella
CAAGCATTGGCATCCACCAGGGCAGGGGCATAAGGCAGGTTAGCAGCCGAGCCAGGATTTGAACACCTCCCTTGGTGAGGCAGAACTAGATGAGAATATGAATGGGGATGGGTTAGGATGCTAAGGAAGGTTGGGCTTGCTGGCACTGGGGAGAGGCCTTACTGGGAATTAAGAATTGAGGGCTGGGAATTGCTCCCCCAGGGGGAACAGCTTCAGCTGCCTGAGTTTTTATCTCACCCCTTCTTACCTCCTCCTGCAATGACTGACCAACTTCCACTTCAAAGAGATGTTTGATTATGACTCCATGACATCAGTAAACTTTCAAATCAGTGAAGTTACCTTCTAACGGTGATTAGAACTCAAAGCCATTTCACAGTTTGACCTGCATACATCATACAGGAGGGTGACTGTCAGATGTGTCACCTCATGCTGGAGGAGAATTTGTTCAAGTAGGCAGAGAGGACCTCAGGAATGGGCCTCTTGAAAGTCTGTGGGTACCTGAGGCTGGAGGCCACGCCTGGGCTCCGGCCTTCAGGACGGTCCTCAAAAAGGGATTAGGATTAGCCCACCTGGTTCTCAATTGGCTGATTGGTTAAAAATGTGAACACCAAATATTACTGTGTTTTTCTCAAGCGATTCTATTTGGGGTGGGATGGGGGAGAAGGAGAAACATTCTAAAAGTTAAAGAAAAACCCAGTGCTACGCTGTCAATTTCAAGATGAAGTAATAAAGAACTATCCTGGGAGGGAGAATCATTTCTGATGAGTTAACATGACAAATTGAGCATTATACATTTTTTTTTTAAAGACAGAGTCTCACTCTGTCGTCAGGCTAGGGTACAGTGGCACGATCTCGGCTCACTGCAACCGTCACCTCCTGGGTTCAAGTGATTCTCCTGCCTCAGCCCCCCAGGTAGCTGGGACTACAGGTGCATGCCACCACGCCCAGCTAATTTCTTTTGTATTTTTTTTAGTAGAGACAGGGTTTCACCATGTTGGCCAGGATGAACCTTGTGATCCGCCTGCCTTGGCCTCCCGAAGTGCCGGGATTATAGACGTGAGCCACCACGCCCAGCCCATTATGCAGTTTTAACTCTCGGTGGTTAATATTGGAAAAGTGTCTGGTGGTACTTGGGGTTTAGAGTGCTGTGTAAAACCTAGAGCTGCCTGGGTGTGGCCACTTTTTGTTTCTAACCATGAATTAAGCTTGGATCAGTCTAAACAGACTGACTTACTCATCAGGGATGCAAACTCCACACGCCCAAAGCAGTCCCGAGGCTTCAGTCCTGGATCTCCGCTTCATTCTGTATTTCGCAGGCACTCACACTCCCGTGGGCTTGGCTCTCCAAACAAGGCTTTACAGAAACCAGGCCAGATGTAGGGGTTAAAGTTCCTGAATTTCAGCAAAGTAAAATAATAATAATAGACATAAAACAACCAACCAACAGCAAAAGACCTAGGTGAGAACTATGCTAATCTCAGCAGTGGAAAGGAGCAGGCCTGTAGTGGAATGCCCTAAACATGTGGCCTCAGGGGACAGTGACCGTCCTCTTTGTCAGAGCCTGCTCTAGTTTGGGATCTGGCAGGAACCTCAGGAGCCTCCTTCACTTTGGTGGAGAGGACTGAGACTCGGAGCCCCCAAGCACACCTTGGGATGGTCCCCATGCTTCCCTAGAGTAGGCCTGTGGCATTTCTATACTGCCGTTTGGGAGAGTGCCCCAGACCTGGTGCCCTGGCTGGCACTCCGGCTGGTGGAGGCAGGAGGGGAGACCAGCCAGGTCCTGCAATGACGGGAAGGAGAACGGGCACTTTCTTTCAAGGTGCTCAGATGTCCCACATCACTTCTGTGAAAACCCAAACACAGGAGCCGCCCCTCTCAGCTGCTACAGGCCAGAAATGAAAATTACTGCAAATCCCCAGGGGCCTGGGAAGACCTCTGCTGACATTCCTTCTGACCAGTGTGACGGTGTCCCCTTGCGTCCCCTTGCGCTGCCTCCCCTGTATGAAGAGCGTTGGGGAAGTGTTCATATGCAGAGCATTCCAGCCCCAGGCTCCCAGCGCCTGCTCCCCCGACCTCCATCACTTGACGCCCCAGGGACCTAATGTAGAAAGCTTAGTTTTCTCCCTGTTTGGGTGCAGCTGGGATCATTTTTAATACATTCCTTTTTGCTCTTCATCAGCTTCAAATGTCTCAAGATGTCCTGAGGGCAAAAGAGCTGATTTAGCTCTCAGATTAAAAGAGAGTGGCCTAACGCCTCACTCGTTTTGAAATACTGACATTAACGGGGAAAATTACTCCAGCTCTCCTGTTACTTCCTGTGCTTAATTAAGTGGCTCTGCAGGTGACTCACTCCCTTAGTTTTCAGAATGACATCAGACTTATTTTCCATTTTAATAGCCTGGTTACTTCATTGATTTTTTTTTTTAAATCCAATTTCACTTTCTAGTGCAATTTCTTTATCTGATTTTTTTTTCTCCACACTAGGAACCACTAACTCTTATAGTGGTAAAACTCCAATAAATGAATGCCCCAATTTTTTTTAAGTCCAGGGCCCCAAATCAGAACTTAAGGAATTAGAGGTGTCATCTTAATTTGGTGATTACCTAAATAATTTCACAATGTTGGAGTTGTTAATATTAGCTATTCCTAAGAAGGGGCCCCTGGGGCCACCAGATGAGTGGTGCTTTTTCTTGGAGATGGGTCTGTGTCCCTGCAAGAAGCCACATCTGGCTCTTGGCACCCTCCACACCCATGGAAATGCCTCCACCCTTGTCACTTTGTCCATCAGTTTGAGAAGGATGATTCCAAACTCATAAGCTTGTTTTGAGCTCATTCAACATGCATCAGGTGGCGGTAACATTTGTTAATCTGGAGGTCAATTTTTCTCACAGCTTGGTAAATTCTGTTGTCTGAAGGGAGACGTGAGAATTGTTCATCTGAATATACCACAGTCTGCACTCATAGGTTTGTGAAGCAGCAGATGACAATGTGTCACATGGTGCAAGGCATTTATTTATTGTTTATTTGTTTATATTTTGGTTTTGATTTGTTTGTTGGGTGTTTGGGCTGGCTAGGTGAACTTCATTTTCTGCCCTTGCTGAGGGGTTTTCCTCCATTCAGCCCTGACTCAGTTTCCCCATAGGAGCCACACTGGTGAGGGCAAGGAGAGGGTGCTGGTTCTGAGCCAACTTTGCATGGAAGGCCCGGCAGACCCTGCTCATTACTTAGAGCCCTGCTCATTGCTTAGATGCATACTTTGAGCCAGCATCATCGGAAAACTCCGGCACAGACCTGCTCTCAGCGCCCCACGGCACCCCAGCCTTATCTCCCGACAGCACAGGGTCCTGGACAGGGAGCAGAAGGTGACTGCCATGCCGCCAGGAGTTCTTCTCTCCGGAGGCTCGGTAAAACTAGAGAAACTCAGTGGACACCCTATGAGACTTCAGAGATACTTTTAGTAAATCCAGGAAGAATCAAAGATAAAAAGCATGCACTCTCCAAATGTTAATTTTCTTCCTTTTTAAACATTTTCATTATGATAATTAAATTAATGACTGCACAGCTGGAAGGATACACACTCTAATGATTATTTTCCCTGTAACAAAGGTGTCCACTCTCTGCTGTCTACCTTCCTGCTCTCAGAACGTTCTGCTTCCTCTGCAGAGCTGAGGACATTGATTCTACACTAACATCCCATTTGAAGAAATGGTGCATCATGATAAAATATGTCATGGGCCATCCCTTCAAAAAGTTATTTCTGAACCAACAACTGTGACCATAAATTTCACTAGGCAGGAAGTGCTGCTGGAGGGGACAAGGAAATGCCAGCCAATCTGTCACTGGAGTTGCCAGCAATCACACGGGAAAGCCGCTAGTCTAGAGAGCTGTGTAGGACAGACAGGAGCACGCCAGAGGAGCCCAGACGCTAGTGCATGGGTTAGACTGTCCCTTGCACATCTGGTTGAGATCGCCTCAAATTTCTGTGGGGTTCCAAAGCTCTCTACAGCCCATCCAAGCTTCTGCTCCCACGGAATTAGTTCTATGGATGGATTGTCCTCTGCATTAGCTGGGTCCTCTATCTTGGGTGACATCAAACCTAGAGATAAACTCTAGCCCCTCACTGATACCTCACAAAAACTCAGTCTCAGAAGACATTTGTGCATGGAACAGATTTTACTGAATTGTGGGTGAGGGGGTGCCTGGTTCATAGAAGGTATTAAATGAATATGTATTGGGGGAATTAGTCACAGGGCTTCCCATTGAGCATCAGAGTCTGGCCTCTTTGTTCTTGGAAGTCTTCAGCTCCCTCCCAGTCCCTGAGGATCTTCCCCCAGATGCTTGATCTTGTATCATCGCCCTCCCTCCCCAAAGTTTGGTGATGTCACCCCTTCTCTTGCAGCTGATCGCTGGGTCAGAAAATGACTCTCCTGGCATGAACCTGTTCCTGGTCTCAGCAACCTCACATTGTGCCGGTGCCAGGTCAAAGGCAGGCAGGAAGCCAAGGGACAGGGCAGGCCTGGTGGGCAGAGAAGGGCAGGTGGGTGGGGTGTCGGGGGGCAAGGGCTGGGCCAGGCTCACAACCAGGAGAGGGAGAGAAAAGGCTGACTCCAAGTCAAACCCTTCACCCAGGGAAATGGGCCAACACTCAGAGGGCTCTTGTTGAGCAGATGAGCAAGCGGCCAAGCATTGGCATCCACCAGGGCAGGGGCATAAGGCAGGTTAGCAGC
>NW_022442184.1:0-4724 GCF_009761245.1 Sapajus apella
TTTGGGTCCTTTGTAGGGACATGGATGAACCTGGAAACCATCATTCTCAGCAAACTGACAGAAGAGAAGAAGATCAAACACCGCATTTTCTCACTCATAGGCAGGTGTTGAACAATGAGAACACATGGTCACAGGGAGGGGAGAACTACACACTGGGGCCAGTTGGGGGGAAATAGGGGAGGGATTGTTGAAGGTGGGGAGCTGGGGAGAGATAGGAAGGGGAGAAATGCCAGATGTAGGTGATGGGGAGGAAGGCAGCAAATCACACTGCGACGTGTGTACCTATGCAACAATTTTGCAAGTTCTTCACGTGTACCCCAAAACCTAAAATGCAATAAAATAAATAAATGGGAAAACAAAAACAAAGCAAAACAAAACAGATATTTCCAGCCGTATTCAGGTATATAAGAATTAGAGGTAAGATCACGTCTCTAACTCTGGAGAAACGTATCTTTTAAACTGCTCTGCAGTGTGTTCGTTCACCTTAAGAAGTTGCATGTATGTGTAGAGTCATCGAGTTAGAAACACGTTTCTTCTAAAAGCTGCCCTTCAATATTCCTGAGTGAATGGGAGAATAGGTTGTAATTAGAAATATCTGGCTCTAAATCAAAAACGGAACAATCTAGCACAGTGATTGTCAAGGCGTATATTCAACAGACAGAGTAAAACTGATGTGTGAAGGTAGCAGTTCAGAAACACTCTCGTTGGAGGATCTAGAAACAGATATTTCCAAACATATACAGGTATATAATAATTAGTGGTTAGATCGCGTCTAAAACACAGGAGAAAACATCTGTCAAACCGCTCTGCTGTGTGTTCGTTCACCTTAGAACGTTGCATCTATGTTTAGATTCATTGAGCTAGAAACACGTTTCTTCTAAAAGCTGCGTTTGGATATTCCTGAGTGAATGGGAGTATAGGGTGTAATGAGAAATATCTCTTGCTAAACAAAAGCGGAGCTATCTAGCAGAATGATTGTCAAGGTGTATATTCAACTTACAGAGTTATACTGATGTGTAAATATAGCAGTTCAGAAACCGTTTCCTTGGAGAATCTAGAAACAGTTATTTATAGCCATATACAGGTATATTAGAATTAGCGGTAAGATCGCGTCTAAAACACAGGTGAAAGGTATCTTTCAAACTGCTCTGCTGTGTGTTCATTGACCTTAGGAAGTTGCATCTATGTTTAGATTCAGCGAGTTAGAAACACGTTTCTTGTAAAAGCTGCGTTTGGATATTTCTTTTCCCATTTCCTGAGTGAATGGGAGTATAGGGTGTAATGAGAAATATCTGGCTCTAAAACAAAAAAGGAGCTATTTAGCAGAATGATTGTCAAGGTGTATATTCAACTTATAGAATTAAACTGATGTGTGAATGTAGCAGTTCAGAAACCCTTTCTTTGTAGAATCCAGAAACAGATATTTCCAGCGATATACAGGTATAGAAGAATTAACAGGAAGATCAGGTCCAAAACACAGGTGAAACGAATCTTTCAAACTGCTCTGCTGTGTGTTCGTTCACCTTAGGAATTTGCAGCTATGTTTAGATCCAGCGAGTTAAAAACACGTTTCTTGTAAAAGCTGCGTTTGGATATTCTTGAGAGAATGGGAGTACAGGGTGTAGTGAGAACTATCTGGCTCTAAAGCGAAAACGCATCTAACTAGTAGGATCATAATGAAGGTGTATTTTCAATTTACCGAGTTAAACTTCTGTGTGAATGTAGCAGTTCAGAAATCCTTTCCGTAGAGAATCTAGAAACAGGTATTTCCAGCCATACACAGGTATATAAGAATTAGCAGATTGATCACGTCTGAAACATAAGTGGAACGTATCTTTCAAACTGCTCTTTTCTGTGTTCGTTCACCTAGGTTGAATCTATGCTTACATTCAGCCAATTAGAAACATGTTTCTTCAAAAAGCTGCGTTTGGAAATTCCTGAGTGAATGGGATTATAGGGTGTAATGAGAAATATGCGGCTATAAAACAAAAACGGAGCTATCTAGTGGAATGAATATCAAGGGGTATATTCAATGTACAGAGAAAAACTGATGTGAAAATGTAGCAGTTCAGAAACACCTTCTTTGGAGAATCTAGAAACATACATTTCCAGCCACATACAGGTGTATATAAGAATTAGCGGTAAGATTGCGTCTGAAACACAGGAGAAACATATCTTTAAAACTGCTCTGCTGAGTGTTCGTTCACCTTAGCAAGTTGGATCTATGTTTAGATTCATCAAGTAGAAACAAGCTTCCTCGAAAAGCTACGTATGGATATTCCTGAGTGAATGGAACTACAGGGTGTAATGAGAAATATCTGGCTCTAAAACAAACACGGAGATATCTAACAGAATGATTGTCAAGGTGCATATTCAACATACAGATGTAAATAGACGTGTGACTTTAGCAGTTGAGAAACCCTTTCTTTTTAGAACCTAGAAACTGATATTTCCAGCCATATACAGGTGTATAAAAGAATTAGCGGTAAGATCGCGTGTAAAACACAGGAGAAACATATTCTTCAAACTGCTCTACTATGTGTTTGTTCAGCTTAGGAAGTTGCATCTATGTTTAGATTCAGGGAGTTAGAAACACGTTTCATCTAAGAGCTCCGTTTGGTTATTCCGGAGTGAATGTTAGGATAGGGTGTAATGAGAAATATCTGGCTTAAAAACAAAAATGCAGCTATCTAAGAATATGACTGTAAAGGTGTATAGTCAACTTACAGAGGTAAACTGAAGAGTGAAGGTTGCAGTTCAGAAACCCTTACTTTGTAGAATCTAGAAACAAATATTTCCAGCCATATACTGGTGTATATAAAAATTAGCGGTAAGACCGAGTCTAAAACACAGGGGAAACATATCTTTAAAACCGACCTGCTATGTGTTTGTTCACCGTAGGAAGTTGCACTTATGTTTAGATTCAGTGAGTTAGAAACAAGTTTCTTCTAAAAGGTGGGTTTCGAAATTTCTGAGTCAATGGGAGTATAGGGTATAATGCGAAATAACAGGCACTAAAACAAAAGCGGAGCTATCTAGCAGAATGATTGTCAAGGTGTATATTCAAGTTACAGAGTTAAATTGATGTGTGAATATAGCAGTTCTGAAACCATTTCTTTGGACAATGTAATAACAGATGTTTCCAGCCATATACAGGTATATAAGAATTAGCGGTAAGTTCACGTCTAAAACACAGGAGAAACGTATCTCTCAAACTGCTCTGCAGTGTTTTCGTTCACCTTAGGAAGTTGCATGTATGTGTAGATCCATCGAGTTAGAGACACGTTTCTTCAAAAAACTGCGTTTGGATATTCCTGAGTGAATGGGAGTATAGGGTGTAATGAGAAATATCTGGCTATAAAACAAAAACGGAGCTATCTAGCAGAAAGAACGTCAAGGCGTATATTCAACTTACTGAATTAAACCGATGTGTCACTGTAGCAGTGACACAAATATTTCCTGCCATGTACAGGTGTATATAAAAATTAGCGGAAAGATCGCGTCCAAAACACTGGAGAAAAGTGTCTTTCAAACTGCTCTGCTGTGTGTTCGTTCAACTTACGAAGTTGCATCTATGTTTAGATTCATCGAGTTAGAAACACGTTTCTTGTAAAAGCTGCGATTGGATATTCCTCAGTGAATGGGAGTATAGGGTGTAACGAGAAATATGTGGCTCTAAAACAAAAACGGAGCTATCTAGCAGGCTGATTGTCAAAGAGTATGTTCAACTTACAGAGTTTAACTGACATGTGAATGTAGCAGGTCAGAAACCCTTTCTTTGGAGAATCTAGAAACAGATGTTTCCAGCTATATACAGGTAAGTAAGAATTAGAGGTAAGATTCGTGTAAAGCACAGGAGAAACGTATCGTTCAAACTGCTCTGCTGTGTGTTCGTTCACCTTAGGAAGTTACATCAATGTTTAGATTCATTGAGTCATGAACACTTTTCTTCTAAAGGCTGCGTTTCAATATTCCTGAGTGAATTGGAGTATAGGGTATAATGAGAATAATCTGAGTCTAAAACAAAAACGGAGCTACCTAGCAGAGTGATTGTCAAGGTGTATATTCAACTTATAGAGATAAACTGATGTGTGAATGAAGCAATTCAGAAACCCTTTCTTTACAGAATATAGAAACAGATATTTCCAGCTGTATAGAGGTATATAAGAATTAGCGGTAGGATCACGTCTAAAACACAGGAGAAACGTATCTTTCAAACTGCTGTGCTGTGTGTTCATTCACCTTAGGAAGTTGCATCTATGTTTAGATTCATCGCGTCAGAAACACGTTTCTTCTAATAGCTTCGTTTGGATATGCCTGTGTGAATGGGAGTATAGGGTGTAATGAGAAAAATCAGGCTGTAAAACAAAAACGGAGCTATGTAGCAGAATGACTGTGAAGGTGTTTATTCAAAGTAAACAGTTAAACTGAGGTGTGAAAGTAGCAGCTCAGAAATCCTTTCTTTGGAGAATCTAGAAATAGATATTTCCAGCAATATGCAGGTATATAAGAATCAGGGGTAAGATCGCATCTAAAACACAGGTGAAACGTATCTATCAAACTGCTGTGCTGTGTGTTCGTTCAGCTTAGGAAGTTTCATCTATGTTTAGATTCAGGGAGTTAGAAACACTTTTCTTCTAAAAGCTGCCTTTGGGTATCACTGAGTGAATGGGAGTATAGGGTGTCATGAGAAATATCTGGCTCTAAAACAAAAACGGAGCTAG
>NW_022442185.1:0-4724 GCF_009761245.1 Sapajus apella
TTCCGTTCTTTTGCATTAGCTGAGGAGTGATTTACTCCCAATTATGTGGTCAATTTTAGAGTAGGTGTGATGTGGTGCTGAGAAGAATGTATATTCTGTGGATTTGGGGTGGAGAGTTCTGTAAATGTCTATTAGGTTTGCTTGGTCCAGGTCTGAGTTCAAGTCCTGGATATCCTTGTTAATTTTCTGTCTGGTTGATCTGTCTAATGTGGACAATGGGGTGTTAAAGTCTCCCACTATTATTGTGTGGGAGTCTATGTCTCTTTGTAAGTCATTAAGAACTTGCCTTATGTATCTGGGTGCTCCTGTATTGGGTGCATATATATTTAGGATCGTTAGCTCTTCTTGTTGCATCGATCCTTTTACCATTATGTAATGTCCCTCTTTGTCTCTTATGATCTTTGTTGCTTTAAAATCTAATTTATCAGAGATGAGAATTGCAACTCCTGCTTTTTTTTGCTCTCCATTTGCTTGGTATATCTTCCTCCATCCCTTTATTTTGAGCCTTTGTGTATCCTTGCATGTGAGATGGGTTTCCTGCATACAGCACACTGATGGGTTTTGTCTTTTTATCCAGTTTACCAGTATGTGTCTTTTGATTGGGGCATTTAGTCCATTTACATTTAGGGTTAATATTGTTATGTGTGAATTTGATACTGCCATTTTGGTGCTAGCTGGGTGTTTTGCCCTTTAGTTGAGCTGGTAATTGTTGTTCCTTTATATGTGTAGAGCCTCTTTCAGGAGCTCTTGTAGAGCTGGCCTGGTGGTGACGAAATCTCTGAGTACTTGCATGTTCCCAGAGGATTTTATTTTTCCTTCACTTATGAAGCTTAGTTTGGCTGCATAGGAGATTCCGGGTTGAAAGTTCTTTTCTTTAAGGATGTTGAATATTGGCCCCCATTCTCTTCTGGCATGTAGGGTTTCGGCTGAGAGATCTGCTGTGAGTCTGATGGGCTTCCCTTTATGGGTAACCCGACCTTTCTCTCTGGCTGCCCTTAGTATTTTCTCCTTCATTTCGACCCTGGTGAATCTGACGATTATGTGCCTTGGGGTTGCTCTTTTTGACGAATATCTTTGTGGTGTTCTCTGTATTTCCTGGACTTGAATGTTTGCCTGCCTTGCTAGGTTGGGGACGTTTTCCTGGATAATATCCTGAAGAGTATTTTCCAGCTTGGATTCATTCTCTTCGTCGCATTCGGGTACGCCTATCAAACGTAGATTAGGTCTTTTCACATAGTCCCACATTTCTTGGAGACTTTGTTCATTCCTTTTTACCCTTTTTTCTCCAGTCTTGCCTTCCCGTTTTATTTCATTGAGTTGATCTTCGACCTCTGATATCCTTTCTTCTGCTTGGTCAATTCGGCTGTTGATACTTGTGCATGCTTCACGAAGTTCTCGTGTTGCGTTTTTCAGCTCCATCAATTCACTTATATTCCTTTCTATTTTGTCCATTCTCGTTAGCATTTCGTCAAATCTTTTTTCAAGGTTCTTAGTTTCTTGGCATTTGGTTAGAACATGTTCTTTAAGTTCACAGAAGTTTCTTACTATCCACCTTCTGAATTCTGATTCTGTCATTTCTTCACACTCGTTCGCCATCCAACCTTGTTCCCTTGCTGGTGAGGAGTTGTGATCCCTTTTAGGAGGAGAGGTGTTCTGGTTTCGGGTGTTTTCATCCTTTTTGCGCCGGTTTCTTCCCATCCTTAAGGACTTATCCACCTGTCGACTTGGTAGTTGCTGGCTTTCAGATTGAGTCTCAAATCTTTCAGATTGACGTTCTGTTTGTTGATGATGAGGTTATTTCTGTTTCTTTGTTTTCCTTCTGACAGTCTGGCCCCTCTGCTGTAGGACTGCTGAGGTTCACTCCAGGCCTTGCTTGTCTGGTGTCCACCTGCAGCAGCTGCTGAACAGCAAGGGTTGTTACCAGTTTTCTTCTTCTGCTATCTTTGTCCCAGATGGATACCCGCCTAGTGTCAATCTGATCTCTCTTTTATGAGGTGTCTTTTTGGATATATAGGGGTCAGGGAGCTGCTTGAGGTGATGGTCTTTTCTTTATAGGTGCTCAAATGGTGAGCTGTGAGCTCTGTTGTTGTTCATTCAGAGCTGCTGGGCAGGTACTTTTAGGTCTGCTGCAGCTGAACTCATAAACTGCTTTTTGTTCCCAGGTGCTCTGTCCCATGGATTTAGGGCTTTATTTATGAGTTTCCGTTATGCTGCCGCCTTCTTTTTTTTTTTCCTTCAGACCTGCACAGCCCAGTAAGGAGGCCGCCTAGTCACTGTCGGCCTATAGCAGCTTTGCTGAGCTGCTGTGGGCTGCGCCCCGCTGCCGAGTGGACTTCCCTGCAGTCCTGTTTATATGGGTGTAGTTAGAACTGCTTTGGCAATGGTGGCCCGCCTCTGTTCGGGCGGAGTGTCTGCTGTGTCGGGTTGCCTTGGCAACGGCGGGCTGCCTCAGCAATGGCGGGTTGCCTTGGCAACGGCGGGCTCCCTGGTAATGGCGGACGTTCCTCCCCCACATAGCTGGACCGTCCCGGGTTCAGCTGCACTTGCTGTGAAAGTCTCAATCCAGAGTGTCTGGTTGCTGTTCTTTTGTGGGAGTGGGACCAGCCGAGCCTGATCGCCTGGCTCCCTGCCTCAGAGTCTTTTTTAAGTTGGTTTTACAGTCGCCTGTTGAAGAGGTGCTGGGGTCTGTTTGTTTTCCCATGGGCCACTCACTGCGCTGGCTTAAACAGCGGCACTGAGATTTGTGGCGCTTATATATTTTTTTTTTGCCCTGCAATCTGCTGTTCTGGTTCTCTGCTCAGTCCCCTTTTTGAACCGGTGAATAGGCTACTTCCCGTGGCTCCAATCGCCAGGCAAAAGGGCACCCGGACCGAAGTATTTTCTATCGAGAACCGCTGCTCCGGGGCGCCAACAAAGTAGCCACGCGGGGGAAAGGAGAGGCCTTGGCTGGCACAGCCTCGCTGGCCGAAACAGCCGCGCTGGCGACTCTGGAGCGCTTCCGTCCGGGAATTTCCCAATCTGTGGGCAATAAAAGCAAGGCTTCGACTCACCGACTGCGCTTTCACTGGCAGATGCAATCCTGAGCTCTTCCTAAACCATGGAACGTGTTTCTAACTCATTGAATCTAAACATAGATGCAACTTGCTAAGCTGAAGGAACACATAGTAGAGCAGTTTGAAAGACACGTTTCTCCTGTGGTTTAGAGGTGATCTTACCGCTAATTCTTATGGGCCTTTATATGACTGGAAATATCTCTTTCTACATTCTCCAAAGAAAGGGTTTCTGAACTGCTACATTCACACGTCTATTTAACTCTGTAAGTTATATACACCTTGACAATCATTCTGCTAGATGTTCCATTTTTGTTGTAGAGCAAGATATTTCTCATTACACCCTATACCCCCATTCACTCAGGAATATCCAAACACAGCTTTTAGAAGAAATGTGTTTCTAACTCGCTGAATCTAAACTACTAAGCTACTTCCTAAGGTGAATGAACACAGAGCAGAGCAGTTTGAAAGAGACGTTTCTCCTGTGGTTTAGATGCGAACTTACTGCTAATTCTTATGGGCCTGTATATGGCTGGAAATATCTCTTTTCAGATTCTACAAAGAAAGGGTTTCTGAACTGCTACATTCACTCATCTGTTTAACTCTGTGAGTTGAATATACACCTTGACAATCATTCTGCAAGGTAACTCCGTTTTTGCTTTAGAGCCAGATATTTCTCATTACACCCTATAATCCCATTCACTCAGGAATATCCAAACGAAGCTTTTAGAAGAAACGTGTTTCTAACTCGCTGAATTTAAACCTACATGCAGCTTCCTATAGTGTGCGAACATACAGCAGAGCAGTTTGAAAGAGACGTTTCTCCTGTGGTTTAGACTCGATCTTACCACTAATTCCTATGTGCCTGGAAAGGGCTGGAAATATCTCTTTCTAGATTCTCCAAAAAAAGGGTTTCTGAACTGCTACATTCATATATCTGTTTAACTCTGAAAGTTGAATATACACCTTGACAATTATTCTGCTGGATAACTCCGTTTTTGTTTTAGAGTAAGGTATTTCTCATTACACCCTACATTCCCATTCCCTCAGGAATATCCAAACGCAGCGTTTATAAGAAACGTGTTTCTAACTCGCTGAATATAAACATAGATGAAACTTCCTAAAGTGAACGAACACACAGCACAGCAGTTTGAAAGAGACATTTCTCTTGTGGTGTAGACGTGATCATACCAGTAATTCTTATGTGCCTGTATGTGGCTGGAAATATCTCTTTCTTCCTTCTCCAAAGATAGGGTTTCGGAACTGCTACATTCACACATCTGTTTAAATCTCTAACTTGAATATACACCTTGACAATCATTCTGCTCAATAGCTCCGTTTTTGTTTCAGAGCCAGATATTTCTCATTACACCCTATATTCCCATTCACTCAGGAATATCCAAACACAGCTATTAGAAGAAACGTGATTCTAACTCGCTGAATCTAAACATACATGCAACTACCTAAGGTGAACGAACACACAGCAGAGTAGTTTGAAAGAGACGTTTCTCCTGTTGTTTAGACGTGATCATACCGGTAATTCTTATGTACCTGTATGTGGCTGGAAATATCTCTTTCTTCATTCTCCAATGAAAGGGTTTCTGAACTGCTACATTCACACATCTGTTTAACTCTGTAAGTTGAATATACACTTTGACAATCATTCTGCTAGAT
>NW_022442186.1:0-3587 GCF_009761245.1 Sapajus apella
CCTCAAGGACCTAGAAATAGAAATTCCATTTGACCCAGCAATCCCATTACTGGGTATATATCCAAAGGATTACAAATCGTTCTACTATAAGGACACGTGCACACGAATGTTCATTGCAGCACTGTTTACAATAGCAAAGACCTGGAAACAACCCAAATGCCCATCGATGATAGACTGGATAGGGAAAATGTGGCACATGTACACCATGAAATATTATGCAGCCATCAAAAACGATGAGTTCATGTCCTTTGTAGGGACATGGATGAACCTGAAAACCATCATTCTCAGCAAACTGACAGAAGAGCAGAAGATCAAACACCGCATGTTCTCACTCATAGGTGGGTGTTGAACAATGAGAACACATGGACACAGGGAGGGGAGCACTACACACTGGGGTCAGTTTGGGGGAAATAGGGGAGGGACGGTGGGGAGTGGGAAGCTGGGAAGAGATAGCAGGGGGAGAAATGCCAGATGTAGGTGATGGGGAGGAAGGCAGCAAATCACACTGCCACAGGTGTTCCTATGCAACAATTTTGCATGTTCTTCACATGTACCCCAAAACCTAAAATGCAACAAAATAAATAAATAGGAAAAAAAGAAAAAGGAAACTAGGCCAATGTCTTGATGAACATCGATGCAAAAATCCTCAACACAATACTGACAAATCGAATCCAGGAGTACATCAAAAAGCTTATCTACCATAATCAGTAGACTTTTATCTCTGGTGTGCAAAGTTGGTTCAACATATACAAATCAATCAATGTGATTCATCAAATAAGCAGAACTAAAGACAAAAACCATATGATTATCTCAATAGATGCAGAAAAGGCTTTCAATAAAATTCAATTTCCATTCATGTTAAAAACTATCAACAATCTAGGCATTGAAGGAAACATATGCGAAAATAATAAGAGCTCTCTCTGACAAACCTATAGTCAACATCATACTGATTGGGCAAAACTGATAGCATTCTGCTTGAAAACCAGCACAAGACAAGGATGCCCTCTCTCACTACTTCTATTCAACATGGTATTGGAAGTCATAGCCAGGAAAATCAGGCAAGAGAAAGAAATAAATGGAATCCAAATAGGAAGAGAGGAAGTCAGACATCTCTTTTTGCAGATGACATGATCTTATATCTGGAAAACCCCACAGTATCCATCCAAAAGCTTCTTAAGCTGATAAACAATTTTAGCAAAGTCTCAAGATACAAAATCAATGTGCAAAAATCACTAGCACTCCTATACACCAACAACAGTCAAGCTGAGAGCCAAATCAGGAGCAAACACCCATTCACAATTGCCATGAAAAGAATAAAATCCCTTGGAATACAGCTAACCAGAAAGGTAAAAGATCGCTACAAGGAGAACTACAAACCACTGCTCAAAGAAATCAGAGATGACACAAACAAATGAAAAAAAAATTTCATGCTCATTGGTAGGAAGAATCAATATCATTAAAATGGCTATACTGTCCAAAGCAATTTTTAGATTCAATGCCATTCTGATTAAACTACCACTGAGATTCTTCACAGAATGAGAAAAAAACTACTTAAAATTCTTACAGAACCACAAAAGAGCAAAAAAGCTAAGGCAATCCTAAGCAAAAAGAACAAAGCTGAAGGCATCATGCTATCAAACTTTAAACTATATTACAGGGCTACAGTAACCAAAACAGCATGATATTGATACAAAAACAGACACACAGACCAATGGAACAAAATAGAGAACCCCAAAATAAGACTGCACACCTACAACAATCTGATCTTTGACAAGCCTGACAAAAACAAGCAATGAGGAAAAAAACTCCCTATTTAATAGGTGGTGCAGGTGTAATTAGCTAGCCATATGCAGAAGATTGAAACTGTATCCATTCCTTATACCACATACAAAAACTAACTCAAGATGGATTAAAGACTTAAATTTAACAGCACTATGGAAACAGTATAAATATTCCTTAAAGAACTAAAAGTAGAACTATCATTTGATCCAGCAATCCCATTACTGGATATCTAGTCAGAAGAAAGGAAATCATTATACAAGGGATACCTGCACATGCGTGTTTGTAGCAGCACATTTGCAATTGCAAAAATGTGGAACTATCCCAAATGCTCATCAATCAATGAGTGAATAAAGAAACTGTGATATATACGATGAAATACTACTAAGTCCTACAAAGGAATGAATTAATGGCTTTCACAGCAACCTGGATGGAATTAGAGACTATTATTCTAAGTAAAGTAACTCAAAAATAGAAAAGTAAAGATTGTATGTTCTAACTGATAAATGGAAGCTAAATTATGAGGAAACAAACGCATAAAAATGATACAATGGTCTTTGGGCACTCAAGGGGAAAGGGTGGGAAGGGGGTGAGGGATAAAAGACTATAAACTGGGTTTAATGTATACTACTCAGGTGATGGGTATACCAAAATCTCACAAATCACCACTAAAAAATGTTCTCACGTAATCAAATACTATCCATCCCCCCAAAATACTATGCAAATAAAATTTAAAAAGAAACAAAACTATAAAAACCTTAGTAGAAAACCTAGACAATACCATTTAGGACATAGGCGTGGGCAAAGATTTCATGACAAAGATGCCAAAAGCAATTGCAACTGAAGCAAAAATTGACAAATGGATGGAATCTAATTGAACTAAAGAGCTTCTGCACAGCAAAAGAAACTATCAACAGAGTAAACAGAGAGCTTATAGAATGTGAAAAAAAAAATTGTAAACCATGCATTTGACAAAGTTCTAACATCTAGCATCTATAAAGAACTAAAACCAATTTACAAGAAAAAAAAAAACCATTAAATTGGGCAAAGGACATGAATAGACACTTTTCAAAAGAAGGCATACATGTGGCCAACAATCATATGAAAAATGCTCAACATCACTGATCATTAGAGAAATGCCTATTAAAACCACAATGAAATACTATCTCACACCAGTCAGAATGGCTACTACTAAGAAGTCACAAAATAACAGATGCTTGCGAGGTTGTTAAGAAAAGGGAACATTTATAGACTGCTGGGAGTGTAAATTAGTTCAACAATTGTGGAAGACAGTGTGGCTATTCCTCAAAGACCTAAAGACAGAAACACCATTTGACCTGGCAATCCCATTACTGGGTAAATACCTAAAGGAATATAAATTATTCTGCTGTCAAGACATATGCACATGTATATTCACTGCAGCACCATTCACAACAAAGACATGGAATCAATCTAAATGTCCATCAATGATAGACTGGATAAAGAAAATGTGGTAAATATACACAATGGCATACCATGCAACCATAAAAGGAAAGAATGAGATTATGTTCTTTGCAGGAATATGATTAGAGCTAGAGGCATTATCCTTAGCAAATTAATTCAAGGAAATCAAATACCACACATTCCTTTCCCCCCCCCCATTATTTTATTGCATTTTAGGTTTTGGGGTACGTGTGAAGAACATGCAAGACAGTTGCATAGGTACACACGTGGCAGTGTGATTTGCTGCCTTCCTCCCCATCACCTACCTCTGGCATCTCTCCCCTTGCTATCTCTCCCCAGCTCCCCACCCCCCACCATCCCTCCCC
>NW_022442186.1:3687-4724 GCF_009761245.1 Sapajus apella
TTGATGGCTGCATAATATTTCATGGTGTATATGTGCCACATTTTCCCTATCCAGTCTATCGTCGATGGGCATTTGGGTTGGTTCCAGGTCTTTGCTATTGTAAACAGTGCTGCAATGAACATTTGTGTGCATGTGTCCTTACAGTAGAACGATTTGTAATCCTTTGGATATATACCCAGTAATGGGATTGCTGGGTCAAATGGAATTTCTATTTCTAGGTCCTTGAGGGATCGCCACACTGTCTTCCACAATGGTTGAACTAATTTACACTCCCACCAACAGTGTAAAAGTGTTCCTATTTCTCCACATCCTCTCCAGCATCTGTTGTCTCCAGATTTTTTAATGATCGCCGTTCTAACTGGCGTGAGATGGTGTCTCAATGTAGTTTTGATTTGTATTTCTCTGATGACCAGTGATGATGAGCATTTTTTCATATGTTTGTTGGCCTCGTGTATGTCTTCTTTTGTAAAGTGTCTGTTCGTATCCTTTGCCCACTTTTGAATGGGCTTGTTAGTTTTTTTCTTGTAAATCTGTTAGTTCTTTGTAAATTCTGGATATCAGCCCTTTGTCAGATGGGTAAACAGCAAAAACTTTTTCCCATTCTGTTGGTTGCCGATTCACTCTAATGATTGTTTCTTTTGCTGTGCAGAAGCTGTGGAGTTTGATTAGGTCCCATTCATCTATTTTGGCTTTTGTTGTCAATGCTTTTGGTGTTTTGGTCATGAAGTCCTTGCCTATGCCTATGTCCTGAATGGTTTTGCGTAGATTTTCTTCTAGGGTATTTATGGTGTTAGGTCTTATGTTTAAGTCTTTAATCCATCTGGAGTTAATTTTAGTGTAAGGTGTCAGGAAGGGGTCCAGTTTCTGCTTTCTGCACATGGCTAGCCAGTTTTCCCAACATCATTTATTAAACAGAGAATCCTTTCCCCATTGCATATTTTTGTCTGGTTTTTCAAAGATCAGATGGTTGCAGATATGTTGTGTTGCCTTCGAGACCTCTGTTCTGTTCCATTGGTCTATATCTCTGTTTTGGTACC
>NW_022442187.1:0-4724 GCF_009761245.1 Sapajus apella
TTCCGTTCTTTTGCATTAGCTGAGGAGTGATTTACTCCCAATTATGTTGTCAATTTTAGAGTAGGTGTGATGTGGTGCTGAGAAGAATGTATATTCTGTGGATTTGGGGTGGAGAGTTCTGTAAATGTCTATTAGGTTTGCTTGGTCCAGGTCTGAGTTCAAGTCCTGGATATCCTTGTTAATTTTCTGTCTGGTTGATCTGTCTAATGTGGACAATGGGGTGTTAAAGTCTCCCACTATTATTGTGTGGGAGTCTATGTCTCTTTGTAAGTCATTAAGAACTTGCCTTATGTATCTGGGTGCTCCTGTATTGGGTGCATATATATTTAGGATCGTTAGCTCTTCTTGTTGCATCGATCCTTTTACCATTATGTAATGTCCCTCTTTGTCTCTTATGATCTTTGTTGCTTTAAAATCTAATTTATCAGAGATGAGAATTGCAACTCCTGCTTTTTTTTGCTCTCCATTTGCTTGGTATATCTTCCTCCATCCCTTTATTTTGAGCCTTTGTGTATCCTTGCATGTGAGATGGGTTTCCTGCATACAGCACACTGATGGGTTTTGTCTTTTTATCCAGTTTACCAGTATGTGTCTTTTGATTGGGGCATTTAGTCCATTTACATTTAGGGTTAATATTGTTATGTGTGAATTTGATACTGCCATTTTGGTGCTAGCTGGGTGTTTTGCCCTTTAGTTGAGCTGGTAATTGTTGTTCCTTTATATGTGTAGAGCCTCTTTCAGGAGCTCTTGTAGAGCTGGCCTGGTGGTGACGAAATCTCTGAGTACTTGCATGTTCCCAGAGGATTTTGTTTTTCCTTCACTTATGAAGCTTAGTTTGGCTGCATAGGAGATTCCGGGTTGAAAGTTCTTTTCTTTAAGGATGTTGAATATTGGCCCCCATTCTCTTCTGGCATGTAGGGTTTCGGCTGAGAGATCTGCTGTGAGTCTGATGGGCTTCCCTTTATGGGTAACCCGACCTTTCTCTCTGGCTGCCCTTAGTATTTTCTCCTTCATTTCGACCCTGGTGAATCTGACGATTATGTGCCTTGGGGTTGCTCTTTTTGACGAATATCTTTGTGGTGTTCTCTGTATTTCCTGGACTTGAATGTTTGCCTGCCTTGCTAGGTTGGGGACGTTTTCCTGGATAATATCCTGAAGAGTATTTTCCAGCTTGGATTCATTCTCTTCGTCGCATTCGGGTACGCCTATCAAACGTAGATTAGGTCTTTTCACATAGTCCCACATTTCTTGGAGACTTTGTTCATTCCTTTTTACCCTTTTTTCTCCAGTCTTGCCTTCCCGTTTTATTTCATTGAGTTGATCTTCGACCTCTGATATCCTTTCTTCTGCTTGGTCAATTCGGCTGTTGATACTTGTGCATGCTTCACGAAGTTCTCGTGTTGCGTTTTTCAGCTCCATCAATTCACTTATATTCCTTTCTATTTTGTCCATTCTCGTTAGCATTTCGTCAAATCTTTTTTCAAGGTTCTTAGTTTCTTGGCATTTGGTTAGAACATGTTCTTTAAGTTCACAGAAGTTTCTTACTATCCACCTTCTGAATTCTGATTCTGTCATTTCTTCACACTCGTTCGCCATCCAACCTTGTTCCCTTGCTGGTGAGGAGTTGTGATCCCTTTTAGGAGGAGAGGTGTTCTGGTTTCGGGTGTTTTCATCCTTTTTGCGCCGGTTTCTTCCCATCCTTAAGGACTTATCCACCTGTCGACTTGGTAGTTGCTGGCTTTCAGATTGAGTCTCAAATCTTTCAGATTGACGTTCTGTTTGTTGATGATGAGGTTATTTCTGTTTCTTTGTTTTCCTTCTGACAGTCTGGCCCCTCTGCTGTAGGACTGCTGAGGTTCACTCCAGGCCTTGCTTGTCTGGTGTCCACCTGCAGCAGCTGCTGAACAGCAAGGGTTGTTACCAGTTTTCTTCTTCTGCTATCTCTGTCCCAGATGGATACCCGCCTAGTGTCAATCTGATCTCTCTTTTATGAGGTGTCTTTTTGGATATATAGGGGTCAGCGAGCTGCTTGAGGTGATGGTCTTTTCTTTATAGGTGCTCAAATGGTGAGCTGTGAGCTCTGTTGTTGTTCATTCAGAGCTGCTGGGCAGGTACTTTTAGGTCTGCTGCAGCTGAACTCATAAACTGCTTTTTGTTCCCAGGTGCTCTGTCCCATGGATTTAGGGCTTTATTTATGAGTTTCCGTTATGCTGCCGCCTTCTTTTATTTTTTCCTTCAGACCTGCACAGCCCAGTAAGGAGGCCACCTAGTCACTGTCGGCCTATAGCAGCTTTGCTGAGCTGCTGTGGGCTGCGCCCCGCTGCCGAGTGGACTTCCCTGCAGTCCTGTTTATATGGGTGTAGTTAGAACTGCTTTGGCAATGGTGGCCCGCCTCTGTTCGGGCGGAGTGTCTGCTGTGTCGGGTTGCCTTGGCAACGGCGGGCTGCCTCAGCAATGGCGGGTTGCCTTGGCAACGGCGGGCTCCCTGGTAATGGCGGACGTTCCTCCCCCACATAGCTGGACCGTCCCGGGTTCAGCTGCACTTGCTGTGAAAGTCTCAATCCAGAGTTTCTGGTTGCTGTTCTTTTGTGGGAGTGGGACCAGCCGAGCCTGATCGCCTGGCTCCCTGCCTCAGAGTCTTTTTTAAGTTGGTTTTACAGTCGCCTGTTGAAGAGGCGCTGGGGTCTGTTTGTTTTCCCATGGGCCACTCACTGCGCTGGCTTAAACAGCGGCACTGAGATTTGTGGCGCTTATATATTTTTTTTTTGCCCTGCAATCTGCTGTTCTGGTTCTCTGCTCAGTCCCCTTTTTGAACCGGTGAATAAGCTACTTCCCGTGGCTCCAATCGCCAGGCAAAAGGGCACCCGGACCGAAGTATTTTCTATCGAGAACCGCTGCTCCGGGGCGCCAACAAAGTAGCCACGCGGGGGAAAGGAGAGGCCTTGGCTGGCACAGCCTCGCTGGCCGAAACAGCCGCGCTGGCGACTGTGGAGCGCTTCCGTCCGGGAATTTCCCAATCTGTGGGCAATAAAAGCAAGGCTTCGACTCACCGACTGCGCTTTCACTGGCAGATGCAATCCTGAGCTCTTCCTAAACCATGGAACGTGTTTCTAACTCATTGAATCTAAACATAGATGCAACTTGCTAAGCTGAAGGAACACATAGTAGAGCAGTTTGAAAGACACGTTTCTCCTGTGGTTTAGAGGTGATCTTACCGCTAATTCTTATGGGCCTTTATATGACTGGAAATATCTCTTTCTACATTCTCCAAAGAAAGGGTTTCTGAACTGCTACATTCACACGTCTATTTAACTCTGTAAGTTATATACACCTTGACAATCATTCTGCTAGATGTTCCATTTTTGTTGTAGAGCAAGATATTTCTCATTACACCCTATACCCCCATTCACTCAGGAATATCCAAACACAGCTTTTAGAAGAAATGTGTTTCTAACTCGCTGAATCTAAACTACTAAGCTACTTCCTAAGGTGAATGAACACAGAGCAGAGCAGTTTGAAAGAGACGTTTCTCCTGTGGTTTAGATGCGATCTTACTGCTAATTCTTATGGGCCTGTATATGGCTGGAAATATCTCTTTTCAGATTCTACAAAGAAAGGGTTTCTGAACTGCTACATTCACTCATCTGTTTAACTCTGTGAGTTGAATATACACCTTGACAATCATTCTGCAAGGTAACTCCGTTTTTGCTTTAGAGCCAGATATTTCTCATTACACCCTATAATCCCATTCACTCAGGAATATCCAAACGAAGCTTTTAGAAGAAACGTGTTTCTAACTCGCTGAACTTAAACCTACATGCAGCTTCCTATAGTGTGCGAACATACAGCAGAGCAGTTTGAAAGAGACGTTTCTCCTGTGGTTTAGACGCGATCTTACCACTAATTCCTATGTGCCTGGAAAGGGCTGGAAATATCTCTTTCTAGATTCTCCAAAAAAAGGGTTTCTGAACTGTTACATTCATATATCTGTTTAACTCTGAAAGTTGAATATACACCTTGACAATTATTCTGCTGGATAACTCCGTTTTTGTTTTAGAGTAAGGTATTTCTCATTACACCCTACATTCCCATTCCCTCAGGAATATCCAAAAGCAGCGTTTATAAGAAACGTGTTTCTAACTCGCTGAATATAAACATAGATGAAACTTCCTAAAGTGAACGAACACACAGCACAGCAGTTTGAAAGAGACATTTCTCTTGTGGTGTAGACGTGATCATACCAGTAATTCTTATGTGCCTGTGTGTGGCTGGAAATATCTCTTTCTTCCTTCTCCAAAGATAGGGTTTCGGAACTGCTACATTCACACATCTGTTTAAATCTCTAACTTGAATATACACCTTGACAATCATTCTGCTCAATAGCTCCGTTTTTGTTTCAGAGCCAGATATTTCTCATTACACCCTATATTCCCATTCACTCAGGAATATCCAAACACAGCTATTAGAAGAAACGTGATTCTAACTCGCTGAATCTAAACATACATGCAACTACCTAAGGTGAACGAACACACAGCAGAGTAGTTTGAAAGAGACGTTTCTCCTGTTGTTTAGACGTGATCATACCGGTAATTCTTATGTACCTGTATGTGGCTGGAAATATCTCTTTCTTCATTCTCCAATGAAAGGGTTTCTGAACTGCTACATTCACACATCTGTTTAACTCTGTAAGTTGAATATACACTTTGACAATCATTCTGCTAGAT
>NW_022442188.1:0-4723 GCF_009761245.1 Sapajus apella
ACGTCTCTTTCAAACTGCTCTCCTCTGTGTTCGTTCACCTTAGGAAGGTGCATCTATGTTTAGATTCAGCGAGTTGGAATCACGTGTCTCCAAAAGCGGCGTTTGGATATTCCTGAGTGAATGGTAATATAGGGTGTAATGAGAAATATCGGGCTATAAAACAACAACGGATCTATGTAGCAGAATGATTGTCAAGGTGTATGTTCAACTTACAGAGTTAAACAGACGTGTGAATGTAGCAGTTCAGAATCACTTTCTTTGGAGAATCTGGAAAGAGATAATTCAAGCGATTTACAAGCTCATAAGATTTAGCGGTAAGATCGCGTCTAAACCACAGGAGAAACGTCTCTTTCAAACTGCTCTGCTGTGTGTTCGTTGACCTTAGGAAGTTGCATCTATGTTTAGATTCAGCGAGTTGGAAACACGTTTCTTCTAAAATCTGCGTTTGGATATTCCTGAGTGAATGGGAGCATAGGGTGTAATGAGAAATATCTGGCTCTAAAACAAAAAAAGAGCTATGTAGAAGAATTATTGTTAAGGTGTGTATTTAACTTACAGAGTAAGACAGATGTGTGAATGTAGCAGTTCAGAAACCCTTTCCTTGGAGAATCTGGAAAGAGATATTTCCAGCCATATACAGGCTCCTAAGAATTAGCGGCAAGATCGCGTCTAAACCACAGGAGATTCGTCTATTTCAAGCTGCTCTCTTATGTGTTCGTTCACCTTTGGAAGTTGCATCTATGTTTAGATTCAGCGAGTTAGAAACACGTTTCTTCTAAAAGCTGCGTTTGGATATTCCTGAGTGAATGCGAATAATGGGTGTAATGAGAAATATCTGGCTCTAAAACAAAAGCGGACCTTTGTAGCACAATGAATGTCAAGGTGTATATTAAACTTACAGAGGTAAACAATTGTGTGAATGTTGCAGTTCACTAACACTTTCTTTGGAGAATCTGGATAGAGATATTTCGAGCCATATACAGACTCTTAAGAATTAGCGTTAAGATCGCATCTAAATCATACGAGAACGTCTCTTTCAAACTCCTCCACTGTGTATTCGTTCACCTTAGCAAGTTGCATCTATGTTTAGATTCCGCGAGTCAGAAATATGTTTCTCCAAAACGCTGCGTTAGGATATTCCTGAGTGAATGGGAGTATAGGGTTTAATGAGAAATATCTGGCTCGAAAGCAAAAACGGAGCTATGTAGAAGAAAGATTGTCAAGGTGTGTATTCAACTTACAGAGTTAGACAGATGTGTGAATGTAGCAGTTTAGAAACCCTTTCCTTGGAAAATCTGGAAAGAGATATTTCCAGCCATATACAGGCTAATAGGAATTAGCTTTAAGATCGCGTCTAAACTACAGGATAAACGTCTCTTTCAAACTGCTCTGCTCTGTGTTCGTTCACCTTAGGAAGGTGCATCTATGTTTAGATTCAGCGAGTTAGAAACACTTGTCTCCAAAAGCGGCGTTTGGATATTCCTGAGTGAATGGTAGTATAGGGTGTAATGAGAAATATCGGGCTCTGAAACAACAACGGAGCTATGTAGCAGAATGATTGTCAAGGTGTATGTTCAACTTACAGAGTTAAACAGACGTGTGAATGTGGCAGTTCAGAATCACTTTCTTTGGAGAATCTGGAAAGAGATAATTCAAGCGATTTACAAGCTCATAAGATTTATCGGTAAGATCGCGCCTAAACCAAAGGAGAAACGTCTCTTTCAAACTGCTCTGCTGTGTGTTCGTTGACCTTAGGAAGTTGCATCTATGTTTCGATTCAGCGAGTTAGAAACACGTTTCTTCTAAAAGCTGCGTGTCGATATTCTTGAGTGAATGGGAGTATACAGTGTAGTGAGAAATATCTGGCTCTAAAACAAAAACGGAGCTATGTAGCAGAATGATTGTCAAGGTGTATGTTCAGCTTACAGAGTTAAACCATTGTGTGAATGTAGCAGTTGAATAACCCTTTGTTTGGAGAATCTGGAAAGCGATATTTCCAGCAATATACAGACTCTTAGGAATTAGGTATAAGATCGCGTCTAAATCACATTAGAAACTTCTCGTTCAAACTGCTCTGCTGTGTGTTCGTTCATCTTAGGAAGTTGCATCTATGTTTAGATTCAGCGAATTAGAAAAACGTTTCTCCAAAAAGCTGTGTTTGGATCTTCCTGAGTGAATGGGAGTATAGGGTGTAATGAGAAATATCTGGCTCTAAATCAAAAATGGAGCTATGTAGCTGAATGATTCTCAAGGTGTATATTCAACATATGGATTTAAACAGATGTGTGAAAGTACCAGTTCAGAAACCGTTTCTTTGGAGAATCTGGAAAGAGATATTTCCAGCCATAAACAGGCTGATAAGAATTAGCGGTAAGATAGCATGTAAACCACAGCAGAAACGTCTCTTTCAAACTGCTCTGCTCTGTGTTGGTTGACCTTAGGAAGTTGCATCTATGTTTAGATTCAGCGAATTAGAAAAACGTTTCTCCAAAAAGCTGTGTTTGGATATTCCTGGGTGAATGGGAATATAGGGTTTAATGAGAAATATCTGGCTCTAAAACAAAAACGGAGCTATGTAGAAGAATGATTGTCAAGGTGTATATTCAGCTTACAGAGTTAAACCATTGTGTGAATGTAGCAGTTGAATAACCCTTTGTTTGGAGAATCTGGAAAGCGATATTTCCAGCAATATACAGACTCTTAGGAATTAGGTATAAGATCGCGTCTAAATCACATTAGAATCGTCTCGTTCAAACTGCTCTGCTGTGTGTTCGTTCACCTTAGGAAGTTGCATCTATGTTTAGATTCAGCGAGTTAGAAACACGTTTCTTCTGAAATTTGCGTTTGGATATTCCTGAGTGAATGGGAGTATATGGTGTAATGAGAAATATCTGGCTCTAAAACCAAAACGGAGCTATGTAGCAGAATGATTGTCAAGGTGTATATTCAACTTGGAGAGTTAAACAGATATGTGAATGTAGCAGTTCAGAAAACCTTTCTTTGGAGAATCTGGGAAGAGATATTTCCAGCCATATACTGGCTCCTAAGAATTAGCGGTAATATCGCGTCTAAACCACAGGAGAATCGTCTCTTTCAAACTGCTCTCTGATGTGTTCGTTCACCTTCGGATGTTGCATCTATGTTTAGATTCAGCGAGTTAGAAACACGTTTCTTCAAAAAGCTGCGTTTGGATATTCCTGAGAGAATGGGTATAATGGGAGTAATGAGAAATATCTGGCTCTATAACAAAAGCGGAACTATGGAGCAGAATGACTATCAAGGTGTATATTCAACATAGAGAGTTAAACAGATATGTGAATGTAGCAGTTCAGAAAACATGTCTTTGAGAATCTGGAAAGAGATATTTCCAGCCATATACAGACACTTAAGAATTAGCTTTACAATCGCATCTAAACCATACGAGAAACGTCTCTTTCAAACTGCTCTGCTGTGTGTTCGTTGACCTTAGGAAGTTGCATTTATGTTTCGAATCAGCGAGTTAGAAACACGTTTCTTCTGAAATTTGCGTTTGGATATTCCTGAGTGAATGGGAGTATAGGGTGCAATGAGAAATATCTGGCTCTAAAACCAAAACGGAGCTATGTAGCAGAATGATTGTCAAGGTGTATATTCAACTTAGAGAGTTAAACAGATATGTGAATGTAGCAGTTCAGAAAACCTTTCTTTGGAGAATCTGGGAAGAGATATTTCCAGCCATATAGTGGCTCCTAAGAATTAGCGGTAATATCGCGTCTAAACCACAGGAGAATCGTCTCTTTCAAACTGCTCTGCTGCGTTTGGTTCACATTAAGAAGTTGTAACTATGTTTATATTCATCGAGTTAGAAACAGGTTTCTTCTGAAAGCTACGTTTGGATATTCCTAGATTATTGAAAGTATAGGGTGTAATGAGAAATATCTGGCTCTAAAACCAAAACGGAGCTATGTAGAAGAATTATTGTTAAGCTGTGTATTTAACTTACGGAGTTAGACAGATGTGTGAATGTAGCAGTTCAGAAACCCTTTCCTGGAGAATCTGGAAAGAGATATTTACAGCCATATTCAGGCTCATAAGAATTAGCTGTAAGATCGCGTCTATACCACCGGAGAAACATCTCTTTCAAACTGCTCTACTCTGTGTTCGTTCACCTTAGGAAGGTGCATCTATGTTTAGATTCAGCGAGTTGGAAACACGTGTCTCCAAAAGCGGCATTTGGATATTCCTGAGTGAATGGTAGTATAGGGTGTAATGAGAAGTATCGGGCTCTAAAACAACAACGGAGCTATGTAGCAGAATGATTGTCAAGGTGTATGTTCAACTTACAGAGTTAAACAGACATGTGAATGTAGCAGTTCAGAATCACTTTCTTTGGAGAATCTGGAAAGAGATAATTCAAGCGATTTACAAGCTCATAAGATTTAGTGGTAAGATCGCGTCTAAACCACAGGAGAAACGTCTCTTTCAAATTGCTCTGCTGTGTGTTCGTTGACCTTAGGAAGTTGCATCTATGTTTCGATTCACCGAGTTAGAAACACGTTTCTTCTAAAAGCTGCGTGTCGATATTCTTGAGTGAATGGGAGTATACAGTGTAGTGAGAAATATCTGGCTCTAAAACAAAAACGGAGCTATGTAGCAGAATGATTGTCAAGGTGTATATTCAGCTTACAGAGTTAAAGCATTGTGTGAATGTAGCAGTTGAATAACCCTTTGTTTGGAGAATCTG
>NW_022442189.1:0-4723 GCF_009761245.1 Sapajus apella
TACACGGCAGGTCAGCTTGAGTTTTATTTATTTTATGCTCTGGTTTAGTTACATTTTTTTTTTTTTTTACTTTAAGTTGCAGGATACCTGTTCAGAATGTCCAGGTTTGTTACATAGGTATACATGTGCCATGGTGGAAATATTTATTTTTTAAAGTGTAATTTTGCCAAATAATAAAAACAGAAGGAAACTGTGGTTAGAGGGAGGAGTTTAAAGAGAGGATATAGAGTAGAAGATTTGATACTAGCGAAGTTAAGGTGCAGTAAGCAGTTCGGGAGAAATGCAGTTCATTATTGGTGCCTGAGGTCTGCATGTTACCTCTTAACAATTTCTGCCCCTCAGATGGAAACTCTTGAATTTAATTTCTCATAAAAGTCACATGCCTCTGTATTAAAGCTACTGATTTCCTTGGAACTTTTTTTTTTAATAGTTTACGTGTAGTAGCGATTCTCCTGCCTCAGCCTCTGGAGTAGCTGGTATCACAGGCATGCACCACTATGCCCGGCTAATTTTGTATTTTTAGTAGGACAGGGTTTCTCCAAGCTGGTCAGGCTGGTCTTGAACTCCCGACCTCAGGTGCTCCACCAGCCTTGCCTTCCAAAACGCTGGAATTACAGGCATGAGCCACTGCACCTGTCTTAATTGACTTTTTTGGTGTGGTTTTGTTGTTGTGTTTTTCATTTGGGATTTTTGGGTTTTTTGAGACAAGAGTCTCATTGTGTTGCCCAGGCTGCGGTACAGTGGTATGATCTTGGCTCACTGCAACCTTTGCCTTCCAGATTCAAGAAATTATCCTGCCTTAGCCTCCCAAGTAGCTGAGACTACAGATGCAGCCCATCACACCTGGGTAATTTTTGTATTTTTAGTAGAGAGGGAGTTTCACCATGTTAGCCAGGCTGGTCTCACTCCTGACCTCAGGTGATCCACCCACCTTGGCCTCCCAAAGTGCTAGGATTACAGGCATGAGGCACTGCGCCTGGCCTAATTGATGTTAATTAAGCGCATCAGTCTGAGTCCTATCAGAAGCCAAAAATCTGGCCATCTGGCCAGGTGCGGTGGCTCATGCCTGTAATCCCCGAACTTTGGAAGGCCGAGGCGGGAAGATCACCTGAGGTCAGGAATTCGAGACCAGCCTGATCAACATGGTGAAATCCTGTCCTACTAAAAATACAAAAATTGCCGGGCGCGGTGGCTCAAGCCTGTAATCCCAGCACTTTGGGAGGCCGAGGCGGGTGGATCACGAGGTCAAGAGATCGAGACCATCATGGTCAAAACGGTGAAACCCCGTCTCTACTAAAACTACAAAAAATTAGCTGGGCATGGTGGCGCGTGCCTGTAATCCCAGCTACTTAGGAGGCTGAGGCAGGAGAATTGCCTGAACCCAGGAGGCGGAGGTTGCGGTGAGCTGAGATCGCGCCATTGCACTCCAGTCTGGGTAAGAAGAGCGAAACTCCGACTCAAAAAAAAAAAAAAAAATACAAAAATTAGCCTGGCATGGTGATATATGCCTGTAATCCCAGCTACTCAGGAGGCTGAGGCAGGAGAATTGCTTGAACCCAGGAGGAGGAGGTTGCAATGAGCCAAGATCACGTCACTGCACTCCATCCTGGGCAACAGAACAAGACTCTTGTCTCCAAAAAAAAAAAAAAAAAAAAATAAGACAAAAATCACATTTTTTTTACAGGGAGAGGTTAATATAAAGAATATCAAGCTATAATAAAAGTAACTGTAAGAAGTAAGAGAAAATGCTGTTTCCTAGGGCTGAGGGAGATTATCCAAGAAAGGACATACTTGGAAGAAAGGCCACTGCCGTCTCTTCAAAACTGAGGTGCACACTGTACTGGAGAATGTAGAGTCGCAGGCCACTGGATAGCAGAGAAGTTTGGAGGTTTGCCCAGGCCAGTGCTGGTGTGCAGTCCCTGGGCAAGCAGGGAACACACAGCTGGTGACCAGACATGCATATGTGCAGAGGGAGTCCAGGCACAGAGGGGTAGGAGGCCTGGAGCGTGGCATCCCTGTGGAAAGTGACCGCCAGGCCAGGGCGTGGCTGGCGCAGGTCACCACCAAGTTTCCTCTCATCTACACTGTTGACCTACGGTTCGGCCACTGGAACCAGCAATAGAACCGCCTTTCATCCTGCGGTGCCCTTCCAGACCATCTTCTGAGAAAGCATTGTTCTTAGTACTCTTAAAAAAAGAAATGCTTAAAGGAATTCCATTCATTTAAAAGGAGGTATTGAGGGATGAATTTGGAGCTGACAGACAATATATTGATAACTAGCACAGTAAGTGTTAGATGGCTGGGTAGGTAACCGTGGGTTTTGGTTGAGAGGCTGTCCCCCTTCCACACCTCCCAAAGCCACCTGGGGTTTCAGAGAAAATTCAAGTTAAAACTTGTCCCCCACCCTGACAGCCCCCCTCCTTTTTTTTTTTTTTTTTTTTGAATCGAGTGTTGGTGGAAGCAACTTGGCCAAGGTTCCCCAAGTGGAGGTTCAGCTAGGGGTCACCTGCCAAGTGGGGGGCAAGTGAGACCAAAAAAAAAAAAAACGGTGGAGGGAGCGCCTCTGGGCCAGGAGTGTCATAGCCGCAAGATGCTGTTGCAGCCAGACTGCCGGTGAGACTTGTGCGGCCCGCTCCGGCTTCAGCTCTGGCTCCGGGCTTCGGGCCTTCATCACACTGTCCTCTATCATCATGAGCTGTGGATACTCAAAGAATGGCACCTATGAATCATCTAGTAACAAATCTGTCTTTTTAATCAGGGGCCTTCCATGCACTGACGTGGCTGAAACTGCAGTTCTCACCAACCTTCACCCTCTTTGTGCCCCCAGCGAGCACTGAGCCCAAGCCCAGCAGCCCCAGATTTGGAGATCCTGCAAAAGGTAGGGCCTGGCCGGGCACCATGGCTCACACCAGTAATCCCAGCACTTTGGGAGGCCGTGGCGGGAGCATCAGAAGGCCAGGAGTTCGAGACCAGCCTGGCCAACCTGGTGAAACCCCATCTCTATTAAAAATACAAAAATTGCCGGGCGCGGTAGCTCAAGCCTGTAATCCCAGCACTTTGGGAGGCCAAGGCGGGTGGATCACGAGGTCAAGAGATCGAGACCATCCTGGTCAACATGGTGAAACCCCGTCTCTACTAAAAATACAAAAAAAATTAGCTGGGCATGGTGGCACGTGCCTGTAATCCCAGCTACTCAGGAGGCTGAGGCAGGAGAATTGCCTGAACCCAGGAGGCAGAGGTTGCGGTGAGCCGAGATTGCGCCATTGCACTCCAACCTGGGTAACGAGCGAAACTCCGTCTCAAAAAAAAATAAATAAATAAAAAATAAAAAATAAAAATAATAAAAATAATAATAATGTGATTTAAAAGCTGAATGTATTTCTCACTCCTCCATAGCCTACAGAAAACTGAAATCTTTTTTTCTTTTGAAAAAAATGAGGAATGAACCCAGGGCCTTGTGCAGAAAGCTCAGATTTTATGGCTGGAAGTGCCCAACACCAGCAGAGCAGTTTGAAATTAGGAGTGAATCCTACCAAAAACAACTCAAAAGGCCATGGCAGGGGGGAACACAGAGAAAGTCATTCCTAAAAGTCTGATCATACTTTCTGCCAAAATTCCTGGCTGACCAGCGAATTTTGCAGGCCCAGGTAAGTCTGCGGGCCAGAAAGCAGCAGAGGAAACAACAGATCAGGACAGAGAGATCAGCTGTTGCACGCTGCTGGGAAGATAACGTTTATGTCTACTAGAGCAAAAATACAAAATCCCCAGAAGAACACAACAGAATCCAGAATTTCTACAACGTAATATCTACAACATCAAGCTTTCTTTTATTTTTTATTTATTTATTTTTTAAGACGGGCTTTCACCGTGTTGGTCAGGCTGGTCTTGAACTCCCGACCTCAGGTGATCCACCCGCCTTGGCCTCCAAAGTGCTTGGATTACAGGTGTGAGCCACCATGCCTGGCCAACATCAAGCTTTCAACCCAAAATGACTAGCTCATGTCATCCCCACAAGTGTTGGACTGTGAAATACTCCTAAAGACTGGAGGTAGTGCCAGGCGCGGTGGCTCAAGCCTGTAACCCCAGCACTTTGGGAGGCTGAGGTGGGCAGATCATGAGATCAAGAGATTGACACCATCCTTGCCAACATGGTGAAACCCCGTATCTACTAAAAATACAAAAATTAGCCAGGCGTGGTGGCGTGTACCTGTAGTCTCAGCTACTCGGGAGGCTGAGGCAGAATTGCTTGAACCCAGGAGGCGGAGGTTGCAGTGAGCCGAGATTGCGCCACTGCACTCCAGCCTGGCAACAGAGCAAGACTCCGTCACAGAAGAAAGAAAAAAAAAGTTTTCCGGCGTTCAAGGTGTCGAAGCGAGGATGTGGTGGGTCCTCTGGTGCGAAATTCCGGATTTCCTTGGGTCTTCCGATTGGAGCTGTGATCAATTGTGCTGACAACACAGGAGCCAAAAACCTGTATATCATCTCTGTGAAGGGGATCAAGGGACGGCTGAACAGACTTCCCACTGTTGGTGTCGGTGACATGGTGATGGCCACAGTCAAGAAAGGCAAACCAGGGCCGGGCGCGGTGGCTCAAGCCTGTAATCCCAGCACTTTGGGAGGCTGAGGCGGGTGGATCACGAGGTCAAGAGATCGAGACCATCCTGGTCAACATGGTGAAACCCCGTCTCTACTAAAAATACAAAAAATTAGCTGGGCATGGTGG
>NW_022442190.1:0-2715 GCF_009761245.1 Sapajus apella
ATAAGGCTTTCTTAACACAAATTCAGGAAGCTGTTTGGATCATTGGTTTTCCTTTCTTTCTTCCTTCCTTCCTTCCTTCCTTCCTTCTTTTCTTTTCTTTTCTTTTCCTTCTTTCTTTCTTTTGTTTTTGAGACAGAGTTTCACTCTTGTTACCCAGGCTGGATTGCAATGGCACGATCTTGGCTCACAGCAACCTCTGCCCTCTTGGGTTCAAGCAATTCTCCTGCCTCAGCCTCCCAAGTAGCTGGGACTACAGGCGTGCGCCACCATGCCCAGCTAATTTTTGTATTTTTAGTAGAGACGGGGTTTCACCATGTTGACCAGGATGGTCTCGATCTCTTGACCTCGTGATCCACCTGCTTTGGCCTCCCCAAGTGCTGGGATTACAGGTGTGAGCCACTGTGCCTGGCCCTAGTGTTGCTTTCTTCTAAGTGAACACACTTCTGTGAGTCTGGCCTTCCCTCCTGTTGGCTGGCACAACACTGTTAAACAACCCACACAAAAAGCCACTGTCTGAGCTCAGCTGAAAACTGTGGTGATCTTGTAGCAACCTGGATGCTTTACATCCAAAAAGTCAGAATTTGGACTTTTTACAAGGTGTTTCTTTTTGTGTTTATTCTTTTTCTCTTGCAAGGATGGATGTAGTAAATCTCTAGCCAAAGGCATGTTGATCCTCTCTCAAGCCCAGCTCTTCCAGAACTCTCAGCCAACACTGCTAACAAGCTGCACTCTACCTGGAGAGGGGATTTAGTAGGTGAGATGGCTCCCATGATTACGGAGGCCTGAGAAGTCCCACCACAGGTCACCTGGAGACTCAGGGCTGCTGGGAACATGGCTCAGTTCAAGCCTGAAAGCCTCTGAACCAGGGAAGCTGAAGGTGTGACTGAGTCTGAGCCTGAAGGCCTGAGAATCTGGGGGGCTGCTGGTGCAAGTCGCAGCATCTGAAGGTCAAGACCCTTAGCATTCTGATGCCCAAGGGCAGGAGAAGAAGGCTGTCCCAGCTCCAGGAGAGAGACTGCAAATTTGCCCTTCCTTTGCCTTTTTGTCCTACTGGGGCTCCCAGCTGATTGCATGGTACCCTCTGACATTGATGGGGCATCTTCCCACTCAGCCACGAACTCATATGCAAGTATCCTGTGGAAGCAACCTCACAGACACACCCAGAAGGGATGCTTTACCAGCTGTCTAGGTGTCCCTTTTTTTTTTGAGATGGAGTTTCACTCTTGTTACCCAGGCTGGAGTGCAATGGTGCGATTTCAGCTCACCGCAACCTCTGCCTCCTGGGTTCAAGCAATTCTGCCTCAGCGTCCCGAGTAGCTGGGACTACAGGCATGTGCCACCAGCTCAGCTAATTTTTGTATTTTTAGTAGAGATGGAGTTTCACCATGTTGACCAGGATCATCTTGATCTCTTGACATCGTGATCCACCTGCCCCGGCCTCCCAAAGTGCTGGGATTATAGGCGTGAGCCACTGTGGCTGGCCTCTAGGTGTCCCTTAATCCAGCCAAGCTGATACTGAAATTAACCATCACACCAATGAAGTGCAGCCAGGCTAAGGCTGGGACCCGTCCGTGGCTGGAGTCACAAAGGGAGCAGTCAGTGGGGTCACTCAGAGTCAGGGTATGGGGAGATGGCACTGGGCAGTGGCTCCATCTGCTCAGCCCACCCATAAGCCTGGGCTCTGGATGGTGACTGACTCCCCACAAACCTTCCTTCTGCCTGTCCCCAGAGTCCCTTTCCCTCCTATGGGAGTCTGGGGCTTTCAGGAGCTGAGGCCCTTGCCTCATACCAGTCTCCCCAGGAAGGACCTTGCAGGATGGGCCGAGGTTCTGCTGAAAGATTCCCTGGTTCCAGCTGCCTCTTCTTAGGGTCAGTGGCAGGGGAGTTTGGGGGCTGAGCTGAGTGCCTCAATGCCCCGTTTGCCCTAGGATCTGGGGGAGAGACTGTGGCATGGGCTGTATTTGAAGGATCCAGGAACTGCCCTGATTGGGAATGCAGTGCAGCCTGCGGATGGGCTGGGGAGCTCACAATGCCAGGAGGGCAGCTAAAAGGGAGTCTATTTGCCCTCCGGGGAAACAGCCACCAGGAACCAAGCAGGGAGGCCAGTAGCATAGCCCAGGGACTTGCGTGGACTTTGCATGCTTCCTACATGCTTAGAACATTGTCAGGGGCTGGTCGCAATAATCCCAGCACTTTGGGAGGCCAAGATGGGTGGATCACCTGAGGCCAGGAGTTCAAGACCAGCCTGGCCAGTATGGTGAAACCCCACCTCTACAAAATGTAGCCGGGAATGATGGTGGAAACCTGTAATCCCAGCTACTCGGGGGGCTGAGGAGGGAGAATCGCTCAAGCCCAGGAAGTGGAGGTTGCACTCAGCCGAGATTGAGCCATTGCACTCCAGCCTGGGCAACTGAGCAAGACTCCGTCTCAAAACAAAAACCAAACCAAAACAAACAAACAAACAAAAACACAAAAAACTGGGCGAGGTGGCTCACGCCTGTAATCCTAGCACTTTGGGAGGGTGAGGTGGGTGGATTGCCTGAGCTTAAGAGTTCGAGACCAGCCTGGGCAACATGGTGGAACCCCGTCCCTACTAAAATACAAAAAAATTAGCCAAGTGTGTCCACGTGCACCTGTAGTCCCAGTTACTTGGGAGGCTGAGGCAGGAGAATCACTTGAACCTGGGAGGCAGAGGTTGTAGTGAGCTGAGATCAC
>NW_022442190.1:2815-4722 GCF_009761245.1 Sapajus apella
AGCCCGGGAATTTGAGACCAGCTTGGGCAACATATCAAAACCCCATATCTGCCAAAAAAAAAAAAAAAAAAAAAATAGCCAGGCGTGGTGGGGAGGCTGAGGTGGGAGGATTGCTTGAGCCTGAGGTCGAGGCTGCAGTGAGTCGAGACTAAGTCACTGTGCTCCAGCTTGGGCATTAGAGGAAGGCTGTCTCCAAAAAAAAAAAAACAAAAACAAACAAATAAAAACTTTGTTTGTTTACTGGTGTTTCCTTCCTCCTTTGTTCTCTTCATCTCTGTTGGGTGGTTTTGTTTGTTTGTTTGTTTTTATTGAGATGGAGTTTCACTCTTGTTGCCCAGGCTGGGCTGCAATGGCTCAATCTCAGCTCACTGCAACCTGTACCTCCTGGGTTCAGGCAATTTTCCTGACCCAGCCTCTGGCGTAGCTAGGATTACAAGCATCCGCCACCACACCTGGCTAATTTTTTTTGTATTTTTAGTAGAGACGGGGTTTCTTCATGTTGGTCAGGCTGGTTTCGAACTCCTGACCTCAGGTGAACTGCCTGCCTCGGCTCCCAAAGTGGTGGGATTACAGGCGTGAACCATCGCACTCAGACCTCTGTTGGGTTTTAAAATTTCCTTCATCAAGCTTCTCTTGCCCTTCCTTTTCTCTCTCTTCCTCTCCAACTTCTTCTTTCTCCCATTCTCTCCTCTCCTTTCCTTTTTCTTGTCCCTTTACCCCCAAGAAGCCAGCCTGTGTTCAACATGGATATAGGTTGGACTGGGCAGAAGGAGCCAGGCTGGCATGCCAGGCCACAGGGCAGCTTGGAGCATGAATCTCTAGGGCTCTCCTCTGTCTGCACTTGGAGCTGCCATGACCTGGCCTGACGCTCCACAGTGTCTCCGCCAAGGACTCTGTTCTTTGCCAACATTTCAGGTGCTTTGGGCCAGCTGGCCTCTCTTGGGCCAGAGTTCCCTGGAGCAAGTGATGATGGGGTGGGGAGAGGATGGTGAGGCCACATGAAGGGAACAGGGATACATGGCAAAGGCAGAAGCGTGTCAGGGTTGGGGATGGGAGCCCCCATCAGGAGCACTGGGCTGAGGAGAGCTGTCTGTTTGGTCCGGCAGCTCCCTGAGTTACTTTCTTCTATAGATGGGTGAGGATGTCGGAAGGTCACCCTTCCACCTCTGCCCCCTAGTTCTGGCAACAAGTGTAGAGGCCGAGGGTTAGGGTAGATGGGCTCAATGTCAGAGTGTTCAGCCTGGGAGGTGCTAATCTTTTCTATAAATGTCACCTGCCTGTGAATCAGGGCCGCACACTCCATCTCAGACTGAGTCACCATCCCAGCTTGCTGACCGGGACCCGAGCCCCAGTCCACTGCAGCCCTGTCACATGCTCTGGCAGGCTTTGGAAGCACCTCACCTCATTCATCACCTCCTTTTTCCAATGCCTGAGCACAGCTATAAAGGGGCCTGGGACAGTTTGGGAGTCAAAACTGTGGGACTGTCAGTCCAACATTAACACAGCCATGTCCTGGACCTGTTGTTTTCTGAGCAGGGGAGACAGGTGGGCTCGATAACATGAAGGAAGAAATCCTCATAACTGTGGGGCATGTAAGCTTGCCAGTGGAGCTCTCAGGCCTGTCTCTGCCTGCTGCTTCGCCTTGTCACTCTCAGGAACCTCTTGTTCTTGCCTTCCTTCCCAAGTATAGGACCAAGTGTCAGGTATTGATGCCATGGAGGGTATGAGCTCAACTTCTGGCATTCTCTGTTCTCCCTGTGGTTTCTGCCTTCAGAAGGGACCTGGGGAGTTGGGGAGGAAAGGTCTGGAGATCACATGGGCACCTTCCCATCCCCTGCAGATGAGTGGAATAATGGGCCACCTCTGTTGCAGTGAGAGTTCAGGTGCCCATGTGATCTCCAGACCTT
>NW_022442191.1:0-4721 GCF_009761245.1 Sapajus apella
CATGGTTTCTGAACTGCTACAGTCACACATCTGTTTAACTCTGTAAGGTGAATATACACCTTCGGAATCATTCTGCTATATAGCACCGTATTTGTTTTATAGACAAATATTTCTCATTACACCCTACACTCCGATTCACTCACGAATATCCAAACGCAGCTTTTAGAAGAAATGTGTTTCCAGCTGGCAGAATGTAAACATAGTGGCAACTTCCTTAGGTAAACGAACACACAGCAGAGCAGTTTGAAAGTTTCGTTTCTCCTGTCGTTCAGACGTGATATTACCGCTAATTCTTAAGTGCCTGTATATGGCTGGAAATACCTCTTTCTAGGTTCTCCAAAGAAATCGTTTCTGCACTGCTACCTTCTAACCTCTCTTTACCACTGTAATGTGAATATACAACTTGACAATCATTCTGTTGGATAGCTCCGTTTTTGATTTAGAGCCAAATATTTCTCATTACGCCCTATACTCCCATTCACTCAGGAATACCCAAATGCAGATTTTAGAAGAAGCGTGTTTCTATCTCGTTGAATCTAAACATAGATGCAACTTCCTAACTTCAACGAACTCACAGCAGAGCAGTTTGAAATAGACGTTTCTTTGTAGTTTAGTCGCGATCTTACCGCTAATTCTTATGAGCCTGTATATGGCTGGAAATATCTCTTCCAGATTGTCCAAAGAAAGGGTTTCTGAACTGCTGCATTCACACATCTGTTTAACTCTGTAAGTTCAATATACGCCTTGACAATCATTCTGCTACACAGCTTCGTTTTTGTTTTAGAGCCAGGTATTTCTCATTAAACCCTATACTCCCATTCACTCGGGAATATCCAAACGCAGATTTTAGAAGAAACGTGTTTCTAACTCGTTGAATCTAAACATAGATGCAACTTTCTAACTTCAACGAACACACAGAAGAGCAGTTTTAAATAGGCGTTTCTCTGTGGTTTAGTCGCGAACTTACCGCTAATTCTTACGAGCCTGTATATGCCTGGAAATATCTCTTTCCAGATTCCCGAAAGAAAGGGATTCTGAACTGGTGCAATCACACAACTGTTTAACTCTGTAAGTTGAATATATTCCTTGACACTAATTCTGCTACATAGCTCCGTTTTTGTTCTACAGCCAGATATTCCTCATTACACCCTACACTCCCCTTCACTCAGGAATACCGAAACGCAGCTTTTAGGAGAGACGTGTTTCTAACTCGCTGAATCCAAACATAGATGCAACATCCTAAGGTGAATGAACACACAGCAGAGCAGTTTCAAAGAGACGTTTCTCCTGTGGTTTAGACACGATCTTACCGCTAACTCTTATGAACCTGTATATGGCTGGAAATATCTCTTTCTAGATTCTCCAAAGAAAGGGGTTCCGACCTGCTAAATTCACATGTCTGTTTAACTCTGTAACTTGAATACACAACATGACAATCATTATGGTAGATACCTCCGTTTTTGTTTTACAGCCAGTTATTTCTCCTTACACCCTATAACACCCTTCACTCAGTAATATCAAAACGCAGCTTTTACAAGAAACGTGTTTCTATCTGGCTGAATGTCAACATAGATGCAACTTCCCAAGGTGAACGAACACACGCAGAGCAGTTTGTAAGAGACGTTTCTGCGGTGGTTTAGACACGATCTTACCAGTAATTCTCAAGTGCCTGTATATGCCTGTAAATATCTCTTCCCAGATTCTACAAGGAAATGGTTTCTGAACTGCTACATTCACTTATCTGTTTAAGTCTGTAAGTTGAATACACACCTTGACAATCATTCTGCTAGATAGCTTCGTTTTTATTTTAGAGGCAGATATTTCTCATTACACAGTATACTCCCTTTCACTCAGGAATATCCAAACGCAGCTTTTAGAAGAAACCTGATTCTAATTCTCGGAATCTAAGCATAGATGCAACTTCCTAAGGTGAAAGAACACCCAGCAGAGCAGTTTGAAAGAGACGTTTCTCCTGTGGATTAGACGCGATCTACCGCTAATTCTTATGTGCCTGTATAAGGCTTTAAATATCTCTTTCTAGATTCTCTGAAGAAAGGGTTTCTGATCTGCTACATTCACACATCTATTTAACTGTGTCAGTTGAATATACACCTTGACAATCATTCTGCTTTATAGCACCGTTTTTGCTTTACAGCCAGATGTTTCTCCTTACATCCTTTACTACAATTCACTCAGGAATATCCAAATGCAGCTTTCAGAAGAAAAGTGTTTCTAACTCGGTGAATCTAAACATAGATGGCACTACCTAAGGTGAACGAAGACACAGCAGAGCAGTTTGTAAGAGACGTTTCTCCTGTGGTTTAGATGCAATATTACCACTAGTTCTAAGGTGCCTGTATGTGGCTGGAAATATCACTTTCTAGATCCTCAAAAGAAAGTGTTTCTGAACTGCTACATTCACACACCTGTTTAACTCTGTATGTTGAACATACTTGTTGACAATCAGTCTGCTACATAGCTCCGTTTTTGTTTTAGAGCCAGATATGTCTCATTACACCCTATATTCCCATTCACTCAGGAATATCCAAACGCAACTTTTAGAAGAAACGTGTTTCTAACTCGATAAACCTAAACATAGATGCAACTAGGAAAGGTGAACGAACACACAGCAGAGCGGTTTGAGAGAGATGATTCTTCTGTGGTTCAGACATGATATTACCGCTAATTCTTAAGTGCCTGTATATGGCTGGAAATAGCTCTTTCTATGTTCTCCAAAGAAATGCTTTCTGCACTGCTACATTGTCACCTCTATCTACCTCTGTAAGGTGAATATACACCTTGACAATCATTCTGCTGGATAGCTCCGTTTTTGTGTTCGAGCCAAATATTTCTCATTACACCCTATACTCCCATTAACTCGGGAATATCCAAACGCAGATTTTAGAATAAACCTTTTTCTTACTCACTGACTCTCAACACAGATGCAACTTCCTATCGTGAAGGAACACACAGCAGAGCAGTTTGAAAGAGACGTTTCTTCAGAGGTTTAGACGTGAGCTTACCGCTACTTTTCCTGTGCCTGTATATGGCTGGAAATATCTCTTTCTAGATTCTCCGAAGAAAGACTTTCTGAACTGCTACATTCACACATCTCTTTAACTCTGTAAGTTGAATGTACACCTTGACAATCATTCTGCTAGAAAGCTCCCATTTTGTTTTAGAGCCTGAGGTTTCTCCTTATACCCGATACTCCAATTCAATCAGGAATATCCAAACGCAGCTTTTGGAAGAAACGTGTTTCGAACTCGCTGAATCTAAACATAGATGGCCCTACCTACGGTGAACGAAGGCACAGCAGAGCAGATTGTATGAGACGTTTCTACTGTGGTTTAGATGCAGTATTACCACTAATTCTAAGTTGCCTGTAGGTGGCTGGAAATATCACATTCCAGATTCTCAAAAGAAACTCTTTCTGATCTGCCACATTCACACATCTATTTAACTCTTTATGTTGATTATACTTATTGACAGTGATTCTGCTAGATATATCCGTTTTTATTTTAGAACCAGATATGTCTCATTACACCCTATACTCATATTCATTCAGGAATACCGAAACGCAGCTTTTGGAAGAAACGGGTTTCTAACTCGCCGCATCTAAACATAGATGCAGCTTCCTAAGGTGAATGAACACACAGCAGAGCAGTTTGAAAGAGACGTTTCTCCTGTGCTTAAAACGCGACCATATCGCTAATTCTTAAGTGCCTGTATATGGCTGGAAATATCTCTTTCCAGATTCTCCAATGACATGGTTTCTGAACTGCTACAGTCACACATCTGTTTAACTCTGTAAGCTGAATACACCCCTTGACAATCAATCTGCTAGATAACTCAGTTTTCGTTTTAGAGCCAGATATTTCTCATTAACCCCTATGCTCCCATTCACTCAGGAATATCCAAACGCAGCTTTTTGGAGAAACTTTTTTCTAACTCGCAGAATCTAAACATAGATGCAAATTCCGAAGGTGAACGAACACACAGTGTAGCAGTTTGAAAGAGACATTTCTCTTATGATTTAGATGCGATCTTAAAACTAATTCTTAAGAGTCTGCATATGGCTGGAAATATCTCTTTCCAGATTCTCCAAAGAAAGGGTTAGTGAACTGCTACATTCACACAATTGTTTAACTCTGTAACTTTAATATACACCTTGACATTCATTCTGCTACAGAAGTCCGTTTTTGTTTTAGAGCCAGATATTTCTCATTAAAACCTAAATTCCCATTCACTCAGGAATATCCAAACGCAGCTTTTTGGAGAAACGTGTTTCTAACTCGTAGAATCTAAACATAGATGCGTCTTCCGAAGGTGAACGAACACACAGTGGAGCAGTTTGAAAGAGACGTTTATCGTATGATTTAGATGCGACCTTTAAGCTAATTCTTAAGAGTCTGCATATGGCTGGAAATATCTCTTTCCAGAATCTCCAAAGAAAGGGTTAGTGAACTGCTACATTCACACAATTGTTTAACTATGTAAGCTAAATATACACCTTGACAATAATTCTTCTACATAGCTCCGTTTTTGTTTTAGAGCCAGATATTTCTCATTAAACCCTATACTCCCAATCACTCAGGAATATCCAAACGCAGCTTTTTGGAGAAACGTGTTTCTAACTCGCAGAATCTAAACATAGTTGCAACTTCCGAAGGTGAACGAACACACATGGAGCAGTTTTAAAGAGATGTTTCTCGTATGAT
>NW_022442192.1:0-4721 GCF_009761245.1 Sapajus apella
CATGTACACTCCTACACGCTTCTCCTCTTCCTCTCGTGATTTTATAGGAAATCCCACGCATCATATAACTCCCCCCCGACTGTCTTGGTATATGTCTAAAAGATACGATTCTTGTTTGTTCTTTCAAGACAAGGTCTCTGTGATCCAGGCTGGAGTTCAGCGGCACGATCTTGGTTCACTGTGGCCTCTCCTGCCTCAGCTTCCTGAGTAGCTGCAACTACAGACTCACACCACCATGTCCAGCTAATTTTTTTATTTGTATTTTAGTAGAGACAGGGTCTTGCTATGTTGCCCGGGCTGGTCTAGAATTCCTGGATTCAAAGGATCTTCCCGCCTTGACCTCCCACACTACTGAGATTATAGGTGTGACCCGCTGTGCCCAGAGACAAGACTCTTTAAAAAATGTAATCCCAATACCATCATCAACCAACCTTCTCGCACCACTGCTCTTTATCACTGTCAACGCTCCCGCTAGCTCCAAATTTCCAGTCATTTCATGTATTTATGGTTTGAATCAGGATCCAAATAAAGTCTCTCTTTGGGATTGCTTGATTCACCTCTTAGGTTTTTTTTGATCATGACAGCTTCCCACTTTGATCTCTGTGTTGTCCCTTGCAGTTCATTTATTGAATAAATCAGGCCGTTTCCCCATAGTTTGGATTATGCTAAGTGTATTCTCATTATGCTGTTTCCCATACTGTGAAGTTTGCTAATTGTATCTTGTGATATTGGTTAACTTGGTCTTCACTTTGTTCTAGTTTTTATAAATTAGTAGTTTGATCTCAAGACTTGGTCAGATTCAGGTTGGACTGAGGGTCAGGAGAAAAAGACTGGTAGTTTCTTCTGGGAGGAGGTGTGTGCTCTCTGGACATCTTTTCTTTTTTCATTAGTGATGTTAATGGCCACTGATCAATTATGGATTGAACAATGAATGCATTGTTGTATCACTCCTTCTCCATTTATGAGCCGTCAGACTTCCAGAAAGAGATACTGCTACCCTAAGAAGGGCCTTGCATGAAGAAAAGAATAATGTAAATATAAAAACGAGATGCTGCTTCTTATAAACTGTGTTACTCACTTGTACAATTTATATAGAAACTGCCAGTTCATGGCTTAATTTCTTCTGTTTATCATTTTTCAAAATGATGGGCTGTTTCATTTATATCCTTCAATGGTGACCACTTCTATTAATTAATTTATGTAGGCAGGGAGGGTCGAGCTCTGTTGCCCAGGCTGGTATGCAGAGAAGAAGTCATGACACTACAGCCTCAATCTTCTAAGCTCAGGTGACCCTCCCATCTCAGCTTCCTGACTAGCTGGGACCAAAGACATGGGCCCTCATACATGAGTCATTTAAAAAATGTTTTGTAGAGACCAAGTCCCCCTGTGTTGCACAGGCTGGTCTTGAACTCCTGGATGAAGTGATCCTCCTAACTCAGCCTCCAAGAGTGTTGAAATTACAGGCATGAGGAACTGTGCCAGCCCACTTTTATTTTTTCAAAAGGATCATTATGAATGCAGACATTCAAACATATCTGATATATCTCAATTCACTGCAACTATTATCCTGATTAATGCACAAAATGTCTTATCGTTGGTTAGAAGGAGTCCCTTCGGATTGGCCCTTCAGACATGTTGAAATCATCCTAATGATCTTTGATGTGTTCTTTGCTATGCAGAATGACAATACGTTCCAGGCTCCTTACACATTTCTGGCCTAGACCCGGAATCAGCACTTTCTCCAGGAAGGCTTGTTTTCTTTCATTGGGCAATGGTATTTTGTGACTATTTTGAGACTACAATCTTGGTGCTAGGGGTAAATAGTGTAATTTTAAAACTTAAAAAACTGCCTGGCTCATGCCCATAATCCCAGCACTTCAGGAGGCCGAGACGGGTGGATCACCTGGGGTCATGGCTTTCAGACCAGCCTGGATAACATGGTGAAACCCCATCTGTACTAAAAATACAAAAAATTAACCAGGTATCATGGTGGGAGCTTGGGAGGCTGAGGCAGGAGAATTGCTTCAACCTGGGAGACGGATGTTGTGGTGAGCTGAGATTGGGTCACTGCACTCCAGCCTAGGCAAAAACAGCAAAACTCTGTCTCAAAAGAGAAAAAAAATTAAGAAAAATTTAAAAATTAACAGTTTTATAGAGGTGTAATTTACATACTAAAATTTACCCATTTTAAGTGTACAATGATGTGTGTGTGTGTGTGTGTGTGTGAGAGAGAGACAGAGAGAGAGGGTTATCACTCTGGTACCAAGGCTGGAGTCCAGTGGTACCATCATCGCTCATGGCCTCCTCAGCCTCTTGGGATCAGGTGATCCTCCTGCCTCAGCTTCCTGAGTACCTGCGACTACAGGCTTGTGCCACCACACTTGTTTAAGTGTTTAAATTATTTGTAGAGATGGAGTCTCTATGTTTCCCAGGCTGTTCTTGAACTCCTGGGCTCAAGTGATCTTCTTGCCGTGGCCTCCCAAAGTGTTGGGATTACAGGTGTGAGCCACTGTGCTTGGTCCAATTCAAGGATTTTTAGTATATTTACAGAATTATGTAACAATCACCAAAATCTAGTTTAGGAGCATTTCATTATCCCAGAAAGAAACTTGTGCCCATCAGAGTCACTTTTCAGTCTCATTCCCAGCCCTAGTCAAACAGAAAGCTGCTTTCTATCTCTATATTAGGCTGTTCTGGACCTCTCACATAAACAAAATCATGCGATGTGTGTTCTTCTGCATCTGGCTTCTTTCACAAAGCATTGCGTTGTTGAGGTTGATCACTGTGGTAGCAGGCCTCGGAACTCAATTTTTGATTGCTGCATAGTATTCCTTTGTATTCCCCACATTTGAATTCCTTCATCAGTTGATGGTCATTTGGCTTGTCTCCACTTTTTGGTTCTTGAGAGTGGTGTTGTTATGAACATTCACCTACAAGTCTTTGTGTGAACAACATTTTCATTGTTCCTGGTGTGATACCTAGAAGTAAAGTTGCTGACTTTAAGGCAATTTGACTTTATTTTATTTTATTATGATTTTTGTCTTGAGCTCCTTGCAGTTCTGCTAGAGAAGGCAATTTTATTTTTAACATGTTGAGAAACTGTCAGACTATCTTCCAAAAAAGTGGCTGTACCATTTTACATTCCCACTGGCAGTGTATGATGGTTCTGTCCTCCACAACCTCTCCAGCACTTGGTGTTACGCGTCTGCTTGGTTGTAGTTATTCTAGTGGGTGGAAAGAGACATCTCATTATGGATTAATTTGCATTTTCCTAGTGATTAACGATGTTGAACACTTTTTAATGTGCTTATTGGACATTAAAATACTATCTTTGGAGAAATGTTTCTTCATGTTCTTTCCCCATTTTTAATTGGATTGTCTTTTAATATTGAGTTGTAAGAGTTCTTCTGGATATCTGAGTTATCAGACATACGATTTATAAATATTTTCTCCCATTCCGCGGGCTATCTTCCCCTTTCTCGATTGTATCTTTTGATGTGCCAAAGTTTTAAATTCAGCTGATGTTCAATTTTTCATTTTCTTGCTTTTTCCCTTTCCTCCTTTTCCAGGTCTCATTAGGCAGCCCTGACTGGTCTTCAACTGTGCTTTTGATGTTGTATCTAAGACATCAGTGCCTTACACAAGATCACAAGTATTTACTCTTACGCTTTCTTCTAAGAGTTTCATTGTTTTAGTTTTACATTTAGGTCTGTGATCTGTTTTCAGTTAATTTTTGTGTATGGCCTAAGGAAGGGACCCAAATTAATTTATTTGTACATGAATATCCAGCTGCCTCAGCACCATTTGTTGAAAAGTCTATTCGTGGTTAGAAACAGTGGTTCATGGCTGTCATCCCAGCACTTTGGGAGGCCAAGGCCGGAGTATTGCTTGAGTCCAGGAGTTTAAGGCTAACATCTGCCTAATTCTACCCAGAATTTCTCCAACATCTGCCTAATTCTTCCCCCACACCCAGCCCTGGGTAACCACCATTCTCTCTGCTTCTGTGAGTTTAACATTTTTTCTTTTTTCCTTTTTCTTTTTCTTTCTTTCTTTTTTTTTTTTTTTAAATGAATCAGTTCCTAAGCAGAGTTCAACTTTTTAAGGATCCACACATGAATGACATCATGCAGTATTTGTCTTTTGGTGCTGTGCTTATTTCACGTAGCATCATGTCGTCCAGTTTCATCCATGTCATCGCAAATACAACAAATTTTTTCTATTTTAAGGCTGAATAATATTCCATTGTGAATACAGAAACATATATTCCTATATTCCTCACAATTCTGTATTAAGGCTCAATAGTATGCCATTGTGACTATAGGAATATATATTCCCGTATTCCTTAAATTTTATTGTATGCAAGGATTGTCTTTTCTCCACATTGTCCCCAACACGTGTTACCCTAATCCCTGTCAAAATTCCAGTGGTATTCCCCATAGAAATAGGAAAAACTGATTCTAAAACTTATATGGAAGCATGAAAGATCCTGAATAACCAAAGCAATTTTTGACTGAACACAGGAACAAAGCTGAAGGAATCATACTACCTCATCTCAAAGTCTACTATAAAGCCACAGTAGTGAAAAAAGCATGGTACTGCTACAAAGATAGACATGATTGACCACTGGAAAAAAACAGAGAGTCCTGAAATAAATCCATGGATCTACAATGAACGAATCTTCCACAAAAATGCCAAGAACATGCAGCCCAGAAAAGACATTC
>NW_022442193.1:0-2579 GCF_009761245.1 Sapajus apella
AATGATTGTCAAGGTGTATATTAAACTTACAAAGTTAAACACGTGTTAATGTAGCAGTTGACTAACCCTTTCTTTGGAGAACCTGGAAAGAGATATTTCCAGCTATATACAGACTCTTAATAATTAGCTTTAAGGTCGCATCTAAATCATAAGAGAAACGTCTCTTTCCAACTGCTCCACTGTGTGTTCGTTCACCTTCGGAAGTCGCATCTATGTTTAGATTCTGCGTGTTAGAAACACGTTTTACCAAAAAACCTGCGTTTGGATATTCCTGAGTGAAAGGGAGAATAGGGTATAATGAGAACTATCTCACTCTAAAACAATAAGGGAGCTATGTAGGAGAATGATTGTCAAGGTGTATATTAAACTTACAGAGTTAAACAATTGTGTGAATGTAGCAGTTAACTAACCCTTTCTTTGGAGAATCTGGAAAGAGATATTTCCAGCCATATACAGACTCTTAAGAACTAGCATTAAGATCGCATCCAAATCATACGAGAAACGTCTCTTCCAAACTGCTCCACTGTGTGTTCGTTCACCTTCGGAAGTTGCATCTATGTTTAGATTCTGCGAGTCAGAAACACGTTCCGTCAAAAAGCTGCGTTTTGATACTCCTGAGTGAATGGGAGTATAGGGTTTAATGATAAATATCTGGCTCTAAAACAAAAACGGAGCTCTGTAGCAGAATGATTGTCAAGGTGTATATTAAACGTACTGCGTTCAACAATTGTGTGAATGTAGCAGTTCACTAACCCTTTCTTTGGAGAATCTGGAAAGAGATATTTCCAGCTTTATACAGACTCTTAAGAATTAGCTTTAAGATCGCATCTAAATGATACGAGAAACGTCTGTTTCAAACTGCTCCACTGTGTGTTCGTTCACCTTTGGAAGTTGCATCTATGTTTAGATTCTACGAGTTAGAAAGACGTTTCTCCAAAAAGCTGGGTTTGGATATTCCTGAGTGAATGGTTGTATAGGGTTTAATGAGAAATATCTGGCTCTAAAACAAAAACGGAGCTATGTAGCAGAATGATTGTCAAGGTGTATATTAAACTTACAGAGATAAACAATTTTGTGAAAGTAGCAGTTCACAAACCATTTCATAGGAGAATCTGGAAACAGATATTTCCAGCCATATACAGACTCTTAAGAATTATCTTTAAGATCGCATCTAAATCATACGAGAAACGTCTCTTTCAAACTGCGCCACTCTGTGTTCGTTCACCTTCGGAAGTTGCATATATGTTTAGGTTCTGCGTGTTAGATACACGTTTCTCCAAAAAGCTGCGTTTTTATATTCCTGAGTGAAAGGGAGTATAGGGTTTAATGAGAAATATCTGGCTCAAAAACAAAAACGGAGCTATGTAGCAGAAAGATTGTCAAGGAGTATATTAAACTTACTGAGTTAAACAATTGTGTTAATGTAGCAGTTCACTAACCCTTACTTTGGAAAATCTGGAAAGAGATATTTCCAGCCTTATACAGACTCTTAAGAATAAGCTTTAAGATCGCATCTAAATCATCAGAGAAACGTCTCTTTCAAACTGCTCCACTGTGTGTTCGTTCACCTTTGGAAGTTGCAGCTATGTTTAGATTCTGCGAGTTAGAAACGCGTTTCTCCAAAAAGCTGCGTTAGAATATTACTGAGTGAATGGGAGTATAGGGTTTAATGAGAAATATCTGGCTCTAAAACAAAAACGGAGCTATGTAGCAGAATGCTTCTCAACGTGCTTATTAAACTTACAGAGTTAAACAATTGTGTGAATGTAGCAATTCACTAACCCTTTCTTTGGAGAATCTGGAAAGAGATATTTCCAGCCGTATACAGACTCTTAAGAATTAGATTTAAGATAAGATCTAAATCATACGAGAAACGTCTCTTTCAACCTGCTCCAGTGTGCTGGTTCACCTTCGGAAGTTGCATGTATGTTTAGATTCTGCGAGTTAGAAACACGTTTCTCCAAAAAGCTGCGTTTCGATATTACTGAGTGATTGGGAGTATAGGGTTTAATGAGAAATATCTGGGTCTAAAACAAAAACGGAGCTATGTGGGAGAATGATTGTCAAGGTGTATATTGAATTTACAGAGTTAAACAATTGTGTGAATGTAGCAGTTCAACAACCATTTCTTTGGAAAATCTGGAAGGAGATATTTCCAGCCATATACAGACTCTTAAGAATTACCTTTAAGATCGCATCTAAATCATACGAGAAACGTCTCTTTCAAACTGCTCCACTGTGTGTTGGTTCACCTTCGGAAGTTGCATCTACACTTAGATTCTGCGAGTTAGAAACATGTTTCTCCAAAAAGCTGCGTTTGGATATTCATGAGTGAATGGGAGTATAGGGTTTAATGAAAAATGTCTTGCTCTAAAACAAAAACGGAGCTATGTAACAGAATGATTGTCAAGGTGTATATTAAACTTACAGAGTTAAACAATTGTGTGAATGTAGCAGTTCAGCAACCCTTTCTTTTGAGAATCTGGAAAGAGATATTTACAGCGATATAGAGACTCTTAAGAATTAGCTTTAAGATCACATCTAAATCATACGAGAAACGTATCTTTCAAACTGCTCCA
>NW_022442193.1:2679-4719 GCF_009761245.1 Sapajus apella
ACGTTTCTCCAAAAAGCTGCGTTTGGATATTCCTGAGGGAATGGGAGTATAGGGTTTAATGAGAAATATCTGGCTCTAAAACAAAAACGGAGCTATGTCGCAGAATGATTGTCAAGGTGTATATTAAACTTACTGAGTTAAACAATTGTGTGAATGTAGCAGTTCACTAACCCTTTCTTTGGAGAATCTGGAAAGAGATATTTCCAGCTTTATACAGACTCCTAAGAATTAGCTTTAAGATCGCATCTAGAAGATGGCCGTTTAGGAACAGCTCAGGATTGCAGCTCCTAGTGAAAGCGCAGAGGGTGAGTGGACTCCGCGTTTTTATTGCCCACAGACTAGGAAATTCCCTGGCGGAGGTGCTCCATGCTCTCCAGCGCGGCTGTTGTGGCCAGTGCTGCTGTGCCTGCCAGCGCCGGCCGGCGTCGACCAGCGCCACTGCTCTGCCCCGAGCGGCTGCTTTGTCGGCGCCCCGGAGCCGCGGTTCTCCGTACAAAATACACCGGTCCGGGTGCCCGTTTGGCTGGCGATTGGAGCCACGGGAAGTCGCCCATATGCTGGTTCAAAAAGGGGACTGAGCAGAGAACCAGGACAGTAGATTCCAGGGCAAAAAAAAAGAAAAAAAAGCGCCACAAACCTCAGTGCTGCTGTTTAAGCCAGCGCAGTGAGTGGCCGCAGGGGAAAACAAACAGACCCCAGCGCCTCTTCAACAGGCGACTGGAACACCAACTTAAAATATGCTCTGAGGCAGGGAGCCAGGCGATCAGGCTCGGCTGGCCCCACCCCCACAAATGAACAGCAACAAGAAACTCTGGATTGAGAATTTCACAGCGAGCGCAGCTGAACCCGGGACAGTCCAGCTCTGTGGGGGAGGGGCGTCCGCCATTACCGAGGCAGCCCGCCGTTGCCAAGGCAACCCGCCATTGCTGAGGCAGCCCGCCGTTGCCAAGGCAACACGCCACAGCAGAGACTCCGCCCCAACAGTGGCGGGCCACCATCACCAAAGCAGTTCTAACTACACCCATATAAACAGGACTGCAGGGAAGTTCACTCGGCAGCGGGGCGCAGAGCACAGCAGCTCAGCAAAGCTGCTATAGGCCGACAGTGACTAGTCTGCCTCCTTGCTGGGCTGGGCAGGTCTGAAGGAAAAAAAGAAAAAAAAAAAAAAAAAAAGAAGGCAGCAGCATAACGGAAACACATAAATGAAGCCCTAAATGTCTGGGACAGAGCACCTGGGAACAAAAAGCAGTTTATGAGTTCTGCTGCAGCAGACCTAAAAGTACCTGCCCAGCAGCTCTGAATGAACAACAACAGAGCTCACAGCTCACCATTTGAGCTCCTATAAAGAAAAGACCGTCTCCTCAAGCAGCTCCCTGACCCCTATATATCCAAAAAGACACCTCATAGAGGAGAGATCAGATTGACACTAGGCGGGTATCCTTCTGGGACAAAGATAGAAGAAGAAGAAAACTGGTAACAACCCTTGCTGTTCAACAGCTGCTGCAGGTGAACCCCAGGCAAGCAGGGCCTGGAGTGAACCTCAGCAGACCTACAGCAGAGGGGCCAGACTGTCAGAAGGAAAACCAAGAAGCAGAAATAACCTCATCATCAACAAAGAGAATGTCAATCTGAAAGATTTGAGACCCAATCTGAAAGCCAGCAACTACAAAGTCGACAGGTGGATAAATCCTTAAGGATGGGAAGAAACCGGCGCAAAAAGGATGAAAACACCCGAAACCAGAACACCTCTCCTCCTAAAAGTGATCACAACTCCTCGCCAGCAAGGGAACAAGGTTGGATGGAGAATGAGTGTGATGAAATGACAGAATCAGAATTCAGAAGATGGGTAGTAAGAAACTTCTATGAACTTAAAGAACATTTTCTAACCAAATGCAAAGAAACTAAGAACGTTGAAAAAAGATTTGACGAAATGCTAACAAGAATGGACAAAATAGAAAGGAATATAAGTGAATTGATGGAGCTGAAAACTGCCACACGAGAACTTCGTGAAGCATGCACAAGTATCAACAGCCGAATTGA
>NW_022442194.1:0-4719 GCF_009761245.1 Sapajus apella
ACAAGGTCGGGTGATCGAGACCAGGCTGGCCAACATGGCGAAACTCTTGTCTCTGTTAAAAAATACAAAAATTAGCTGGGCGTGGTGGTGCATGCCTGTAGTCCCAGCTACTTGGGAGGCTGAGGCAGGAGAATTGCTTGAACCTGAGAGGCCGAGGTTGCAGTGAGCCAAGATTGCACCACTGAACTCCAGCCTCATGCCTGGCGACAGAGCGAGACTCCAGCTCAAAAAGAAAAAAAACATTTCTCAAGCTAGACCCTTCAAAAAAAACTCAAGTGGCCGAGCAGGTGGCTCACTCCTGTAATCCCAGCACTTTAGAAGGCCGACGTGGGAGGATCACTTGATGGGTCTGGGACCAGCCCTGGCAACATAGCGAGACCCTCCTCTCTACGAAACAAAATTTAAAGTCAGCCAGGCATGCTGGTGTGCACCCAGCCGATAAGGATTTCTTTCTAATGCTTATTAATCCTTAAGACAAAAGCAAAAAGGAAGAGTTAGGGAGAGGGGGCTAAGTCACAAACAGATGTCTCATCTAAGAGGAAACACAGATGGCTCGACCTCACTATGATCAGGGAAATGCTGAAGAGTCCACCTCGCACTACTGGACTGACACAAACTTAAAAGTCATACAGTACCAGGTCCTGGCAAGGATGAGGGGCAGCAGGAACTCTCATGCACTCTTGGGCTAACCAGTTTGGAAACCACTTTGGCATTACCTACTAAAGCTGATCATGAACTTGTCCCTAGGACCCTGTAATTTCACTCCTACGTTTGTCCCACAGGAAATGGACAGCAAAGTTCACACAGCATTGATGGCTTCATAATAAGTTGGCTGTGAAACTACCAATTGAACCTGGTGTGGTGAGGTCCCACAGCTCGCGAGTGGGGGAGCTGGGGCTGTAGTTTAGTGTCTGCAGAGCCCAGAGCTTGTGCCCTGAACACAAATGCTAAGCACTCTATACACGCCATCCGCAGCTCCATGAGGCAATTTTTTTTCTTTCACATTATTTATTATAAAATTATAGTGCCGGGCGCGGTGGCTCACACCTGTAATCGCGCACTTTGGGAGACTGAGGCAGGCGGATCAACTGAGGTAAGTTCAAGACCAACCAGGCCAACATGGCGAAACCCTCTCTACTAAAAATACAAAAATTAGCTAGCGGGACGTGGTGGCTCACGCCAGTAATCCCAGCCACTAGGGAGGCTGAGGCACGAGAATAGCTTGAACCTGGGAGGGGGAGGTTGCAGTGAGCCGAGTTCATGCCATGGCACTCCAGCTTGGGTGACAGAGCAAGTCTTTGTCTTAACAGAAAAAAAAAAAATTATAGGGACGAGGTCTCACCATGTTGCCCCGGCTGGTCTCCAACTCCTGGGATCAAGAGATCCTCTCGTCTCAGCCTCTCAAAATTCTGGGATTACATGCATGAAACACCGCGCCCGTCCAAGGCAGGGCTGGGATGGGACTTCAAAGCCGGTGCCCTTAACCTCTCCCCCAAGTCCTCCCCTTCAGGGAGGGGAAAGGACCAGAGGAAGGCAGAGGATCTAAGGGCGGTTGGCCTCAGGTCTCTGCTACACTAGGCTGCGATCAGCCGGGGATCCCCGAGCTGCCTCCAGAAGCTCCTGGAAAAGCTTGTCCGGCGGCAAGCGACAGGGCCCCACGCCATTGGACAGGATGGAGTCATGTGGCCTCCCCAGAGCCAATGGGAGCGAAGGGGCAGGTGACCGGAAATGACCTTGGACTGCCTGCGCTGCGCGGACGGGGACCGGCTGTAGGCTGCGCCACTGCAGCGGCGCCTGGCCGCCTCTGGGTCTCTGGGAAAGGGAGCGGAGGATCTTATGGAAGAGAAGGTTTGGAATCACCGCTGGAGGGAAGAGGAGACAGAAGCAAGCCGGAGTGGCGGGAACAGGAAAGGACTAGGGATAGAGGCCGGGCTTGGAGACAATGAGGCACGAACCCTGGCAACCCGGGGACAGACGAGGGGCGCCGATCTCCTCACTGGGCGGGGTGGTCAGGGAAACCAGCAGGAACTGGAGCTGGGGCGGGGCTGCGGGCTGCGGGCTGCGGGAGGCAAGTGGGTACCCGGCCTCAGGGAGGGGCTTCCAGGATGACAGGGGTCTCCTTTGGAGCAGCACCGGGGTTATTGGCTGAGCAAGGGCTCTTTGTACAAAGTAACCGAAGCCAGTCAGGCCACTGGCGGCAGAGAGGAGAGAAATTTCATCTTGGATCCAGGGTGTGCGGACGAGCCCAAGGGCAGCTGGACCCTGTGCCGGTGTCAGGAAGGGCCCGGAACCCGGGAAGCTCTGCCCGCGGAGGGTATTCCTCTCCCTCTGACGACCACCTCAAAGCTCAAGTTTATCAGCTCCACACATGAGGCCGCCCCGGGCTGAACTAAAGTCTCACTGTCCCAATTCCAGTTTCTGGGAATTGTCAGCTCCATTCGCTCTCATTGAAGTCCAGCTTATTCCACCAGGTGAAAAACAGGACAGCTGAGAGTTCCCGAGTTTTCTGTGTCCAGTCTTCAGCCCTGGAGGGACTCTTCTGCTCCAAGTCCTGCGATCCCAGGAGCGGGCCCACTGGGCCAGTACGGCTCGGTACCCAGCCCTGGATTCCAGCTGAGGCTGGAAGGAGTGGTCATGAAGAGCTCAGCATGAACACAGATGGGCACGAATTCCCAGAGGTGTCCTGTCCCTCCACGGTACCGAAGAGCCCTCCTCTGAGAGACTGCTTCAGTGAAGGCGCAGATGGAGGGAGGGGTCGGCAACAGAACTGAGAGGGGTTCTGGGGTCACATGGCTCAGCCAGCGGAAGCTGGCTGGAGAGGAGCGTTTAGAAGAACGGCCAGATGACCTCGAGGGTGATACCAAGCCTCAGCCCACCTTGCCTGTAGCTCCTGAGCATGGTCACGCTGGCAAGCTCAGAACAGCTGAGAAACCATGTTTCTGGGACAGATTAGGGGCCCAGGGGGCTTAGCTGCTAGTTTGCTGTGTGACCTATGACAAATTCTCTGGGCAGTTTGTCTGTGAAATGGGGACTGTAGTGTGATCGAAGATACGAGTGGATGAGAACTCACTTTGAAATGTCTAAACCCAGTGCCTAAGGCCTTCCCTGGCAAGACAGAGGGTCCATGGTGGCACTGTGCAATGGCATGAAGGCAGTAATTGGGCCAACCAGGCTTACAGGCTTGCAGCACCTCCTCTGGTGCTGGGCACTGGATGCCCAGCTCTACTCCTAGCCCAGAGTCCCCTGGGAAAGTGCCAGGCCATCTCATCCACCAAGAGCCATATTGGCAACATTGTGCCAACATGGACATTTCCGGCCTGTGGCAGGCAGGGGACAAGGAGTGGTTTCTGCCAGGGAGGCCTCTGACTGCAGTTGCCTATGACAGGCTCCTGCTTCAGGCCTCATAGAAACCCTGGCCTTGGGGGCTGAAGGCACAGCCAAAGGGGCCTCCCCTCTTCCCAAGTCCTTGCCCAGCTGCGGTTGCCTAAGGCCTTCTTTTTTTTCCCTGAGACAGTCTCACTATAACCCAGGCTGGAGTGCAGTGGTGCAATCTTGGCTCACTGCAACCTCCACCTCCTGGGTTCAAGCAACTCTCCTTCCTCAGCCTCCTGAGTAGCTTGGATTATAGGCATGTGCCTCCACCCCCAGCTAATTTTGTATTTTGTGTGTGTGTGGAGACAGAGGTTCCCTATGTTGGCTGGGCTGGTCTCGAACTCCTGGCCTCAAGTGATCCACCTGCCTCAGCCTTCCAAAGTGCTGGGATTACAGGCGTGAGCCACCATTCCTGACTCCCTGAGGCCTCTCAATCCAGCCTCTTGATGCCAGGACCCCTCAGCTCACTGGGCGGGGGTGCAGGGCCTGACCTCAATCTCTTGTGCTGCAGAGTGAGGCTGTGACTGTGTCCCCTGCTGGCTCTGGGCACAGCCTCCACACTGCCTGAGCACTGCCCCTGGCTTCCAACTTTTCTCAGATGCACTTCTTTTGGCTCCAGGGCTGTGTCTGGGATCTGGGGGCAGATGAGACAGAGACTCATACCATGGGGGGCAGAGAGGAAGGGCAGGGGGTAGCTTCGGTTCTGTCCGCGGACAGGGAGGCTGGCTCAGGAATCCATTTTAAACCAGCAAAAGCCCAAGCTGGAAGGGCCTTTCCAGCCTTCTGTTTCCCCTCTACAACCTGCACACAAGAAGGCCAAGGGACAGAAGAGCTGTGCAGAGGTCATTCCCCACCCCATCTAGAGGGACCCCACATGCAACCTGCAGGGGCTGCGAGGTGGAGGTGCCTGGAGGCTCCGCTCCCGTCCTCCTGGTGCTGGAGTCCTTGGTGCTCAGAGCTGCTGCAGCTCCCGCTCCCCAAGGACACAATTCTTAGCTGATGGTCAGAACTCTTAGGGTCTCCCAGACCCCATCAGCGGCTCTGATGCTCTTAATGGAAGTCTCCAAAAAGCAGCTGAGGCAAAGGACAACATCCCCCACCCCATCAAGCTCCTTATTGCAGGAGCTCAAAGATGACGACCTCGGTCAGAATGAAAAGGCATTTAAACACAAGCAAGTAGCTGTCGCAAGCCTGGGGAACGTGCTGTACTGTCTGTCATTGGCCACTCCACGTTACATCAGGCTATTTCCCGAATACCACAAAAAGTGCAAACAAAGCCTTGTGGATTGAACATTGCATAAGATAGGCTTTGTGACTAACGCCCGTATGCAGCCGCTCCTCGGCACT
>NW_022442195.1:0-4719 GCF_009761245.1 Sapajus apella
TGTGAACTTAAAGAACATGTTCTAACCAAATGCAAAGAAACTAAGAACCTTGAAAAAAGATTTGACGAAATGCTAACGAGAATGGACAAAATAGAAAGGAATATAAGTGAATTAATGGAGCTGAGAAGCGTAACACGAGAACTTCATGAAGCATGCACAAGTATCAACAGCCGAATTGACCAAGTAGAAGAAAGGATATCAGAGATCGAAGATCAACTCAATGAAATAAAATGGGAAGGCAAGACTGGAGATAAAAGGGTAAAAAGGAATGAACAAAATCTCCAAGAAATGTGGGACTATGTGAAAAGACCTAATCTACGTGTGATAGGCATGCCTGAATGCGACGAAGGGAATGAATCCAAGCTGGAAAATACTCTTCAGGATATTATCCAGGAAAACTTCCCCAACCTAGCAAGGCAGGCAAACATTCAAGTCCAGGAAATACAGAGAACACCACAAAGATACTTGTCAAGAAGAGCAAACCCAAGGCACATAATCGTCAGATTCACCAGGGTTGAAATGAAGGATAAAATACTGAGGGCAGCCAGAGAGAAGGGTCGGGTTGCCCACGGGGGGAGGCAGATCAGACTCACGGCAGATCTCTCAGCGGAGGCCCTAGAGGCCGAAAGAGAGTGGGGGCCAATGTGCAACATCCTTAAACAAAAGAACTTTCAACCCAGAATCTCCTATCCAGCCAAGCTAAGCTTCATAAGTGAAGGAAAAATAGAATCCTTTGGGAACATGCAAGTACTCAGGGATTTGGTCACCACCAGGCCGGCTCTGCAAGAGCTCCTGAAAGAGACTCTACACATATAAAGGAACAACAAGTACCAGCTCAACTAAAGGGCAAAACACCCAGCTAGCAACAAAATGGCAGTATCAAATTCACACATAACAATATTAACCCTAAATGTAAATGGACTAGGTGCCCCAGTCAAAAGACACAGACTGGCAAATTGGATAAAAAGCTAGGACCCATCGGTGTGCTGTATCCAGGAAACCCATCTCACATGCAAGGATACACAAAGGCTGAAAATAAAGGGATGGAGGAAGATTTACCAAGCAAATGGAGAGCAAAAAAAAGCAGGAGTTGCAATTCTCATCTCTGATAAATTAGACTTTAAAGCAGCAAAGATCATAAGAGACAAAGAGGGACATTACATAATGGTAGGGGGATCGGTGCAACAAGAAGAGCTAACGATCCTAGATATATGCGCACCCAATACAGGAGCACCCAGATACATAAGGCAAGTTCTTAATGACTTACGAAGAGACTTAGACTCCCACACAATAATAGTGTGAGACTTTAACACCCCATTGTCAACATTAGACAGATCAACCAGACAGAAAATTGACAAGGATATCCAGGACTTGAACTCAGACCTGGACCAAGCAAACCTAATAGACATCTACAGAACTCTCCACCCCAAATCCACGGAATGTGCATTCTTCTCAGCACAACATCACACCTACTCTAAAATTGACCACATAATTGGGAGTAAATCACTCCTCAGCAAATGCAAAAGAACGGAAATCGTAACAAACAGTCTCTCAGACCACAGTGCAACCAAGTTAGAACTCAGAATTCAAAAACTAACCCAGAACCGCACAGCTTCATGGAAACTGAACAACTTGCTCTTGAATGTTGACTCATTCATAAACAATGAAATGAAGACAGAAATAAAGATGTTCTGCGAAACCAACGAGAATGAAGACACAACATACCAGAATCTCTGGGACACATTTAAAGCAGTCTCTAGAGGAAAATATATAGCAATAAGTGCCCACATGAGAAGAAAGGAGAGATCAAAAATAGAAACCCTATCGTCAAAACTGAAAGAGCTAGAGGAGCAAGATAAAAAAACCTCAAAGTCTAGCAGAAGACAAGAAATAGCTAAGATCAGAGCAGAACTGAAGGAGATAGAGACACAAAAAACCCTTCAAAAAATCAATAAATCCAGGAGCTGGTTTTTTGAAAAGATCAACAAAATAGACAGACCACTAGCCAGATTAATAAAAAAGAAAAGAGAGAATAACCAAATTGATGCAATAAAAAAGGATAAAGGGGATATCACCACAGATTCCACAGAAATTCAAACCATCATCAGAGATTATTACAAAAAACTCTATGCACATAAACTAATAAATCTGAAAGAAATGGATAAATTCCTGGACACTTGCCTCCTCCCAAGCCTAAACCAGGAAGAAACTGAAACCCTGAACAGACCCATAACAAGGTCTGAAGTTGAGGCAGCAAGTAAGGGCTTACCACCCAAAAAAAGCCCAGGTCCAGATGGGTTCACAGCCGAATTCTACCAGACATACAAAGAGGAGCTGGTACCCTTCCTTCTGAAACTATTCCAAACAATACAAAAAGAGGGAATTCTTCCCAAATCATTTTATGAGACCAACATCATCCTGATTCCAAAACCCGGCAGAGACTCAACAAGAAAAGAAAACTTCAGGCCAATAACCATGAGGAACATAGATGCAAAAATCTTCATAAAATACTGACAAGCCGATTGCAACAGCACATCAAAAAGCTTATCCACCATGATCAAGTAGGCTTCATCCCGGGGATGCAAGGCTTGTTCAACATACACAAGTCTATAAATGTAATTCACCACATAAACAGAACTAAAGACAAAAACCATATGATTATCTCAATTGATGCAGAGAAGTCCTTTGACAAAATTCAACAACCCTTTATGCTAAAAACCCTCAATAAGCTAGGTATCGATGGAACGTATCTCAAAATAATAAAAGCTATTTATGACAAACCAACAGCCAATATCATACTGAATGGGCAAAAACTGGAAGCATTCCCCTTGAAATGTGGCACCAGACAAGGATGCCCTCTCTCACCACTGCTATTCAATATAGTATTAGAAGTTCTAGCCAGAGCAATCAGGCAAGAAAAAGAAATAAAGGGCATTCAAATAGGAAAGGAGGAAGTCAAATTGTCTCTATTTGCAGACGACATGATTGTATATCTAGAAGACCCCATCGTCTCAGCCCCAAACCTCCTGAAACTGATAAGCAAGTTCAGCAAAGTCTCAGGATACAAAATCAATGTGCAAAAATCACATGCATTCCTATACACCAATAACAGACTTAAAGAGAGCCAAATCAAGAACAAACTTCCATTCGCAATTGCCACAAAGAGAATAAAATATCTAGGAATACAACTAACAAGGAATGTAAAGGACCTCTTCAAGGAGAACTACAAGCCACTGCTCAATGAAATAAGAGAGGACACAAACAGATGGAGAAACATTCCATGTTCATGGTTAGGAAGAATCAATATCGTGAAAATGGCCATAATGCCCAAAGTAATTTACAGATTCAATGCTATCCCCATCAAGCTACCAATGACCTTCTTCACAGAACTGGAAAAAAACACCTTAAACTTCATATGGAACCAAAAGAGAGCCCGCATAGCCAAGTCAATTCTAAGCAAAAAGAACAAAGCAGGAGTCATCACATTACCAGACTTCAAACTATGCTACAAGGCTACAGTAATCAAAACAGCATGGTACTGGTACCAAAACAGAGATATAGACCAATGGAACAGAACAGAGGTCTCAGAGGCAACACAACATATCTACAACCATCTGATCTTTGACAAATCAGACAAAAACAAGCAATGGGGAAAGGATTCCCTGCTCAATAAATGGTGTTGGGAAAGCTGGCTAGCCATGTGCAGAAAGCAGAAGCTGGACCCCTTCCTGACACCTTACACTAAAATTAACTCCAGATGGATTAAAGACTTAAACATAAGACCTAACACCATAAAAACCCTAGAAGAAAATCTAGGCAAAACCATTCAGGACATAGGGGTAGGCAAGGACTTCATGACCAAAACACCAAAAGCATTGACAACAAAAGCCAAAATAGACAAATGGACCTAATCAAACTCCACAGCTTCTGCACAGCAAAAGAAACAGTCATTAGAGTGAATCGGCAGCCAACAGAGTGGGAAAAAATTTTTGCAGTTTACCCGTCTGACAAAGGGCTGATATCCAGAATTTACAAATAACTGAAACAGATTTACAAGAAAAAAACTAACAAGCCCATTCAAAAGTGGGCAAAGGATATGAACAGACACTTTACAAAAGAAGACATACATGAGGCCAACAAACATATGAAAAAATGCTCATCATCACTGGTCATTAGAGAAATGCAAATCAAAACTACATTGAGATACCATCTCACGCCAGTTAGAATGGCGATCATTAAAAAATCTGGAGACAACAGATGCTGGAGAGGATGTGGAGAAATAGGAACACTTTTACACTGTTGGTGGGAGTGTAAATTAGTTCAACCATTGTGGAAGACAGTGTGGCGATTCCTCAAAGACCTAGAAATAGAAATTCCATTTGACCCAGCAATCCCATTACTGGGTATATATCCAAGGGATTACAAATCGTTCTACTGTAAGGACACGTGCACACGAATGTTCATTGCAGCACTGTTTACAGTAGCAAAGACCTGGAACCAACCCAAATGCCCATCGACGATAGACTGGATAGGGAAAATGTGGCACATATACGCCATGGAATATTATGCAGTCATCAAAAACGTTGAGTTTGGGTCCTTTGTAGGGACATGGATGAACCTGGAAACCATCATCCTCAGCAAACTGACAGAAGAGCAGAAGATCAAACACCGCATGTTCTCACTCATATGCGGGTGTTGAACAATGAGAACACATGGACA
>NW_022442196.1:0-88 GCF_009761245.1 Sapajus apella
TGTGCAATCAACATACAGAGTTAAACTGATATGTGTTTGCAGCAGTTAAGAAATCCTTTGCTTCGAGAATCTGGAGACAGATATTTCC
>NW_022442196.1:188-4717 GCF_009761245.1 Sapajus apella
CTATCTAGCAGAATGGTTGTCAATCTGTACAATCTTCTTACAGAGTTTAACTGACGTGTGAGTGCAGTAGTTCAGAAATCCTTATGTTGTAGAATCTGGAAACAGATATTTCCAGCCTTATACAGGCCTTTAAGACCTAGCCGTAAGACTGCATTTAAAACTCAGGAGAAACATCTACTTCAAACTGCACTGCTTTCTGTTCGTTCACCTTAGGAAGTTGCAACTATGATTAGATTCAGCGAGTTGGAAACACGTTTCTTCTAAAAGCAACATTTGGATATTCCAGTGTGAAAGGGCCTGCAGGCCGTAATCAGAAACATCTTGCTCTAAAACAAAAACGCAACTATCTAGCAGAATGGTTGTCAAACTTTACAATCTTCTTATACAGTTAAAGTGACGTGTGTGTGCAGTATTTCAGAAATCCTTTCGTTGGAGAATCTGGAAAGAAATATTTCCAGCCTTATACAGGCATAGGAGAACTAACAGTAAGACTGCCTTTAAAACACTGGGGAAGAGTCTAGTTCAAACTGCTCTGCTTTGTGTTCGTACACCTTAGGAAGTTGCATCTATGTTTAGATTCAGCGAGTTAGAAAGACATTTCTTCTAAAAGCAGCATTTGGATATTCCAGTGTGAAAGGGCCTGAAGGCCGTAATCAGAAACATCTTGCTCTAAAACAAAAACGCAGCTATCTAGCAGAATGGTTGTCAAGTTGTAAAATCATCTTAGGTAGTTAAATTGATGTGTGTGTGCAGAGGTTCTGAAATCTTTTCTTCGAGTAATCTGGAAACAGATATTTCCAGCCTTACACTGGCATTTAAGACCTTGCAATAAGACTGTGTTTAAAACACAGGATAAACGCCAAGTTCAAACTGCTCTGCTTTGAATTCGTTCACCTTAGGAAGTTGCATGTATGTTAACATTCATCGAGTTAGAAACACGTTTCTTCTATAAGCTGCGTTTGGAGATTCCAGAATGACTGAGACTAAAGGCGGTAATGAGAAATATCTTGCTCTAAAACAAAAATGCAGCTATCTAGCAGAATGGTTGTCAAGCTGTGCAATCAACATAGAGAGTAAAACTGATGTGTGTTTGCAGCCGTTCAGAAATCCTTTGCTTCGAGAATCTGGAGACAGATATTTCCAGCCATATACAGGCATATGAGAACTAACAGTAAGACTGCGTTTAAAACACTGGAGAAACGTCTAGTTCAAACTGCTCTGCTTCGTGTTCGTTCACCTTAGGAAGTTGCATCTATATTTCGATTCAGCGAGTTAGAAACACGTTTCTTCTAAAAGCTGCGTTTGGGTATTCCAGACTGACTGAGACTAAAGGCCGTAATGAGAAATATCTTACTCTAAAACGGAAACGCAGCTATCTAGCAGAATGGTGGTCAAGCTGTAAAATCATCTTATGTGGTTAAATTGATGTGTGTGTGCAGAGTCTCTGAAATCTTTTCTTTGGGGAATCTGGAAACAGATATTTCCAGCCTTACCTTGGCATTTGAGACCTAGCAGTAAGACTGCGTTTAAAACACAGGAGAAATGTCGAGTTCAAACTGCTCTGCTTTGTGTTCCTTCACCTTAGGAAGTTGCATCTATGTTTAGATTCAGCGAGATAGAGACACGTTTCATCTAAAAGCTGCGTTTGCATATTCCAGAATGACTGAAACTAAAGGCCGAAATGAGAAATATCTTGCTCTAAAAGAAAAACGCAGCTATCTAGCAGAATGGTTGTCTAGCTGTGCAATCAACATACTGTGTTAAGCTGACGTGTGTTTGCAGCAGTTCACAAATCCTTTGCTTCGAGAATCTGGACACAGATATTTCCTGCCATATACAGGCATATGAGAACTAACAGTAAGACTGCGTTTAAAACACTGGAGAAATATCTAGTTCAAACTGCTCTGCTTTTTGTTCGTTCACCTTAGGAAGTTGCATCTATATTTAGCTTCAGCGAGTTAGAAACACGTTTCTTCTAAAAGCTGCATTTGGGTATTCCAGAATGACTGAGACTAAAGGCCATAATGAGAAATATCGTGCTCTAAAACAAAAATGCAGCAATCTAGCAGAATGGTTGTCAAGCTGTACAATCTTCTTACAGAGCTAAAATGACGTGTGTGTGCAGTAGTTCAGAAATCCTTTCGATGGAGAATCTGGAAACAGATATTTATAGCCATACACAGTCTTATAAGAACTAGCAGTAAGACTGCGTTTAAAACACTGAAGAAACGTCTATTTCAAACAGCTCTGCTTTGTGTTCTTTCACTTTAGGGTGTTGCATCAATGTTTAGATTCAGCGAGTTAGAAACACGTTTCTTCTCAAAGCAGCGCTTGGATATTCCAGTGTGAAAGTGCCTGTAGGCCGTAATCAAAAACATCTTGCTTAAAACAAAAACGCAGCTATCTAGCAGAATGCTTGTCAAGCTGTAAAATCAACTTACAGAGTTTAACTGATGTGTGTTTGCAGCAGTTCAGAAATCCTTTGTTTCGAGGATCTGGGAGCAGATATTTCCAGCCGTACCCAGGCATTTAAGACCTAGCAGTAAGAATGCGTTTAAAACACTGGAGAAACGTCTAGTTCAAAGTGCTCTGCTTTGTGTTCGTTCACCTTAGGAAGTTGCATCAATGTTTAGATTCAGCGAGTTAGAAACACGTTTCTTCTAAAAGCTGCGTTTTTATATTCCAGAATGACTGAGACTAAAGGCCGTTATGAGAAATATCTTGCTCTAAAACAAAAACGCCGCTATCTAGCAGAATGGTTGTCAAGCTATAAAATCATCTTATAGATTTAAATTGATGTGTGTGTGCAGAATTTCTGAAATCTTTTCCTTGGGGAATCTGTAAGCAGATATTTTCAGCCTTACCCAGGCATTTTAGACCTAGCAGTAAGACTGCGTTTAAAACACAGGAGAAATGTCTAGTTCAAACTGCACTGCTTTTTATTCGTTCATCTTAGGAAGTTGCATCTATGTTTAGATTCAGCGAGATAGAAACACGTTTCTTCTAAGAGCAGCATTAGGATATTCCAGTGTGAAAGAGCCTGCAGGCCGTAATCAGAAACATCTTGCTCTAAAACAAAAACGCAGCTATCTAGCAGAATGGTTGTCAAGCTGTAAAATCATCTTACAGAGTTAAACTGATGTGTGTTTGCAGCAGTTCAGAAATGCTTTGCTTCGAGAATCTGGATACAGATATTTCAAGCCATATACACGCATAAGAGGACTACCAGTAAGACTGCGTTTAAAACACTGGAGAGACGTCTATTTCAACCTGCTCTGATTTGTGATCGTTCACCTTAGGAAGTTGCATATATGTTTACCTTCAACGAGTTAGAAAAACGTTTCTTCTAAAATCTGCGTTTGGATATTCCAGAGTGTGTGAGAGTAAATGCCGTAATGAGAAATATCTTGATCTAAAACAAAAACGCAGCTATCTAGCAGAATGGTTGTCAATCTCTACAATCTTCTTACAGAGTTAAACTGACGTGTGTGTGCAGTAGTTCAGAAATCCTTTCGTTGGAGAATCTGGAAACAGATATTTCCAGCCTTATACAGGCATTTAAGACCTAGCGGTAAGACTGCGTTTAAAACACAAGAGAAAATTCTAGTTCAAACTGCAATGCTTTTTATTCGTTCACCTTAGGAAGTTGCATCTATGTTTAGATTCAGGGAGTTAGAAACACGTTTCTTCTAAAAGCTGTGTTTGGATATTCCAGAAAGACTGAGACTAAAGGTGGTAATGAGAAATATCTTGCTCTAAAACAAAAACGCAGCAATCTAGCAGGATGGTTGTCAAGCTGTGCAATCAACATACAGAGTTAAACTGCCGTGTGTTTGCAGCAGTTCAGAAATCCTTTGCTTCGAGAATCTGAAGACAGATATTTTCAGCCATATACAAGCATATGAGAACTAACAGTAAGACTGCGTTTAAAACACTGGAGAAATGTCTAGTTCAAACTGCTCTGCTTTGTGTTCGTTCACCTTAGGAAGTTGCATCTATGTTTAGATTCAGCGAGTTAGAAACACGTTTCTTCTAAAAGCTGCATTTGGATATTCCAGAATGACTGAGACTAAATGCCGTAATGAGAAATATCTTGCTCTAAAACAAAAACGCAGCTATCTAGCAGAATGGTTGTCAATCTGCACAATCTTCTTACAGAGTTAAACTGACGTGTGTGTGCAGTAGTTCAGAAATCCTTTCGTTGGAGAATCTGGAAACAGATATTTCCAGCCTTAAACAGGCCTTTAAGACCTAGAAGTAACACTGCTTTTAAAAAAATTTAGAAACGTCTAGTTCAAACTGCTCTGCTTTGTGTTCGTTCACCTATTAAGTTGCATCTATGTTTAGATTCTGCGAGTTAGAAACACGTTTCTTCTAAAAGCAGGATTTGGATATTCCAGTGTGAAAGAGCCTGCAGGACATAATCAGAAACACCTTGCTCTAAAGCAAAAACGCAGCTATCTAGCAGAATGGTTGTCAAGCTGTAAAATCATCTTATGGAGATAAATTGATGTGTGTGTGCAGAGGTA
>NW_022442197.1:0-4717 GCF_009761245.1 Sapajus apella
TTGTCCATTCTCATTAGCATTTTGTCAAATCTTTTTTCAAGGTTCTTAGTTTCTTTGCATTGGGTTAGAACATGTTCTTTTAGTTCACAGGAGTTTCTTACTACCCACCTTCTGAAGTCTGATTCTGTCATTTCATCACACTCGTTCTTCATCCAACCTTGTTCCCTTGCTGGTGAGGAGTTGTGATCCCTTGTAGGAGGAGAGGTGTTCTGGTTTCAGGTGTTTTCATCCTTTTTGCACTGGTTTCTTCCCTTGTTTTTGGATTTATCTTCCCGTCGTCTTTTTAGTTGCCTACTTTCAGATTGCTGACTTTCAGATTGAGTCTCTGAGTGGATGTTCTATTTGTTGATGATGAAGTTATTTCTGTTTCTTAGTTTTCCTTCTAACAGTCTTGCCCCTCTGCTGTAGGACTGCTGAGGTCCACTCTAGGCCCTGCTTGCCTGGGGATCACCTGCAGCAGCTGGAGAACAGTAAGGGTTGCTAACAGTTTCTTATTCTGCTATCTTTGTCCCAGAAGGATACCCGCCAAATGTCAGTCTGATCTCTCCTTCATGAGGTGACTCTTTGGATATACAGGGGTCAGGGAGCTGCTTGATGAGACAGTCTATCCTTTATAGGGGCTCAAGTGCTGAGCTGTGAGCTCCGTTGTTCATTCAGAGCTGCTGGGCAGGTACGTTTAGGTCTGCTGCAGCAGAACTCATAAACCACTTTTTGTTCCCAGGTGCTCTGTCCCAGGGAGTTAGGGCTTTATTTATGAGTTTCCATTGTGCTGCTGCCTTTTTTGTTTCCAGGGCTGCCTTGCCCGCAAGGAGGCAGCCTAGTCACTGTCTGCCTGCAGAGGCTTTGCTGAACTGCTGTGGGCTCCGTCCAGCTGCCCTGTGAACTTCCCTGCAGTCCTGTTTATATGGGTGTAGTCAGAACCGCCTTAGCAATGGTGGCCCGTCTGTGTATTGGCAGACTCTCTCTGTAATGGCAGGTTGCCTTGGCAATGGCGGGGTGCCTTGGCAATGACAGGCTGCCTCAGCAATGGCGTCTGTAGTGGTGGAGTGCCTCGGTAATGGTGGATGCCCCTCCCCCACAGAGCTGGACCATCCAGGGTTCAGCTGCACTTGCTGTGAAACTCTTAATCCAGAGAGTTTCTGATTGCTGTTCTTTTGTGGGGGTGGGACCAAGCCTGATCACCAGCCTCCCTGCCTCTGAGCCTTTTTCTTTTCTTTTTTTAGTTGGATAGTCAACTCTATCCCAGTCGCCTGTTGAAATGGCGCCAGGATCTGTGTGTTTTCCCGTGCGGCGACTCACTGCACCAGCTTAAACAGTGGCACTGAGATTCGTGGCACTTTTTTTTTTGCCCAGGAATCTCCTGGCCTGGCTCCCTGTTCACTCCCCTCTTTAATCAGATGAATGGGTGACTTCCCGGGTCTCCAATTGCCAGCCAAAAGGGCACCCAAACCAGTGTATTTTGTACGGAGAGCTGCCAGCCGGGGCGCCGACAAAGCAGCCGCACTGGCAAAGCAGCCACGACGACCAAAAGAACCTTGCCGGCCACAACAGCCATGCTGGCGACCCATGGGGCACCTCTGCCTGGGAATCTCCTGGTCTATGGGCAATAAAAATGCAGCCTCCACTCACCCTCTGTGCTTTCTCTGGGAGATGCAACTCCAAGCTGTTCCTAAATGGCCATCTTGGGTCTTCCCCTCTTTAGTTTGTTATGATGATTATTATTGTATTAATTTCATCCCTTCCAAATTGTGAATGAGTCTGTTGGTGCATCAATAAATGCAGTCTTTGATTTTCGTTTTTAAAAAAGTAGAAAGATTTCAAATAAACAAGCTAGTGAGGCACCTCAAGGAACTAGAAAAGCAAGAACAAACAAAACCCCAAATTAGTAGAGGGAAAGAAAAGATTGAAGCAAAACTAAAAGAAAGAGAGACTAAAAAAATATAAGAATTGGCTGGGTGCACTGGCTCATGCCTGCAATTTCAGCACTTTTGAAGGCAGAGGTGGGAAGATCACGAGGTTAGGAGTTTGAGAGCAGTTTGGCCAATACAGTGAAAACCCGTCTCTTCTAAAAATGAAAACGTTAGCTAGGTGTGGTGGCAGGTGCCTGTAATCCCAGCTACTTGGGAGGCTGAGACTAGAGAATTGCTTGAACCTGGGAGGTGGAGGTTGCAGTGAGCTGAGATCACACCACTGCACTCCAGCCAAGGCAACAGAGCTAGACTCCATCTCAAAAATCCCAAAACCAAAAAAACAAAGTATCAATGAAATGAATTTTTTTAAAAAAATAAACAAAATTGATACACCACTTGCTAGGCTTACTAGGAAAAAAAAAAAAAAAAGAGAAAAGGCCCAAATGAACAAAATCAGAAATGAAAAGGGAGACATTACAACTGGTACTATAGAAACACAAAAGATTACCACTCTGTGAACAACTATGCACCAACAAATTTAAAAAACTAGAATAAATGGGTAAATTTCTGAACACACGCAACTTACCAAGATTGAATCATGAAAAATAGAAAACCTGAACTAATAATGAGTAATGAGATTTAATCAGTAATAAAACTCTCCAATCAAAAATATAAAGCCCTGGACAGGATGGCTTAACCACAAAATTTTGCCAAACTTTTGAAGAAGAAATAACACCAATTCTCTTCACACAATTCCAAAAAATTGAAGAGGAGGGAATTCTCCCCAACTCATTCCATGAGGCCATATCATTACTCTGACATCAAAACCAGAGAGGGATGCAACATAAAAAAGAAAATGGTAGGCTAGTATCCCTGATGATCATAGACAAAAAAAAAAATCCTCAACAAAACACTAGCAAACAAAATTCAACAGTACTTAAAAGAAAGTACACCATGATCAAGTGGCATTTATCCTAGGGATGAAAGAATGTTTCAACATATGCATATAAAAAACATGATATATCATATCAATAGAATGAAGGAAAAAAAGCATATGATTATCTCAAAAGATGCAGAAAGAGAATTTGATACAATTTTTTTTATCATCCCTTCATGATAAAAACTTTCAAAATACTAGGTTTAATAGCAGCACATCTAAACATAATGAAGGCCACATATGACAAACCCACAGCTAAGATTATACTGAATGGGGAAGAACTGAAAAGCCTTTCCTCTAAGAACTGCAGCAAGACAAGGATGCCCACTTCCACCACTCCTCTTCAACACAGTACTGGAAGTCCTAACCAGAGCAATCAGGTGAGAAAAAAAGGTATCCAAATAGGAAAAGAGAAATTGTCCCTCTTTGCTGATTATATGAGCTTATATTTGTAAAAACCTAAAGACTCTATGAAAAAACTTTTATAAACTAACTCAGAGACATAATATAATATCATTATACAAAAATCAGTGGTATTTCTATACATCGATAATGAGCTAGCTGAGAAAGAAGTTGAGAAGGCATTTACAATATGGGATGTACAATAGCTACAATAAAATTTAAAAAGCTAGAAATAAATGTAACCAGAGAGATGAAAGATCCCTACAAGGAAAACTACAAAGCACTGATGAAAGAAACTGAAGAGGACACAAACAAATGGAAACAAATGGAATGACATCCCATGCCCATGGATTAGGTGAATTAACATTGTTAAGATGACCCCACTTCCCAAAGCAGACTTTACAGAGTCAGTGCAATCCCTATCAAAATACCAATGTCATTTTTTTTTTCCCATTTATTTATTTTATTGCATTTTAGGTTTTGGGGTACATGTGAAGAACATGCAAAATTGTTGCATAGGAACACACGTGGCAGTGTGACTTGCTGCCTTCCTCCCCATCACCTACATCTGGCATTTCTCCCCTTGCTATCTCTCCCCAGCTTCCCACCCCCCACCATCCCTCCCCTATTTCCCCCCAACTGACCCCAGTGTGTAGTGCTCCCCTCCCTGTGTCCATGTGCTCTCATCGTTCAACACCCGCCTATGAGTGAGAACATGCGGTGTTTGATCTTCTGCTCCTCTGTCAGTTTGCTGAGAATGATGGTTTCCAGGTTCATCCATGTCCCCACAAAGGACCCAAATTCATCGTTTTTTATGGCTGCATAATATTCCATGGTGTATATGTGCCACATTTTCCCTATCCAGTCTATCGTCGATGGGCATTTGGGTTGGTTCCAGGTCTTTGCTATTGTAAACAGTGCTGCAATGAACATTCGTGTGCACGTGTCCTTATAGTAGAACGATTTGTAATCCTTTGGATATATACCCAGTAATGGGATTGCTGGGTCAAATGGAATTTCTATTTCTAGGTCCTTGAGGAATCGCCACACTGTCTTCCACAATGGTTGAACCAATTTACACTCCCACCAACAGTGCAAAAGTGTTCCTATTTCTCCACATCCTCTCCAGCATCTGTTGTCTCCAGATTTTTTAATGATCGCCATTCTAACCGGCGTGAGATGGTATCTCAGTGTAGTTTTGATTTGCATTTCTCTGATGACCAGTGATGATGAGCATTTTTTCATATGTTTGTTGGCCTCACGTATGTCTTCTTTTGAGAAGTGTCTGTTCATATCCTTTGCCCACTTTTGAATGGGCTTGTTAGTTTTTTTCTTGTAAATCTGGTTTAGTCCTTTGTAAATTTTGGATATCAGCCCTTTGTCTGATGGGTAAACTGCAAAAATTTTTTCCCAATCTGTTGGTTGCTGATTCACTCTAATGATTGTTTCTTTTGCTGTGCAGAAGCTG
>NW_022442198.1:0-4714 GCF_009761245.1 Sapajus apella
ACAGTGAGTGGAAGTATAGGTTCTGAAATCAAGGTTTCACGGTTTTAAATTCTGATTATGCTATGTCCTCCTTCAACGATAGTAGATAATAAACTTAAGCCTCTGCTTCCATTTTATTTGTTAAATGGGGTTAGTATGCCACCTCCCTTGTGAGGTTATTATAAAATTAAGCAGCAGGTGTACAATCAGTCAGCGGAGTCCTAGTACATAAGAGTTCCACAAATACTGGTTATCATTCAATACAGTAATTTGTAAATACCTCGTGTCTCCTTCAAAGCTAGTTCTCACAGAAGCATCTCAGTTTTAAAGTGATTACGTAGTATTCATTTAAAGAATATGCTATGATTTATGAAACAGCATTTTCTAATTATTTTTTGGCATTTTTTTTAAAAAGCAACAAATAACAGGATTGGTTTCTAATATGTATCACCAGATTTCCCTCCCAAAGGACTGTATTAATTTGCTGTTCTGGCAGTTTAGACTTCATGATTTAAATATTTGGTGGGGGGCAATAGTGGGTTTAAAAATAATACTTGTTTTTGTTTTAGTTAACTTTATTACTCACTAGCCATTAAGGAACACATTAATTACTATTTGTTGTTGAATCTGTGCAATTTTCTGAGGAATAGGTAAGCCTACCTCTCTCTCTCTCTCTCTCTCTCTCTCTCTCTCTCTCTGTGTGTGTGTGTGTGTGTGTGTGTGTGTGTGTGTGTGTGTGTGTGTGTGTCTGTGTGTGTGCGTGCGCACGTGCGTGCGTGCGTGCAAGGCAATTTATGTGTATAGTACTAGAAATTGAGAAATTATGGTAATTTCATATTATTTTGGCCAGGGAACCCTGGAATATCAGAATTGTCTCCAATCTGTAGCCACTGTTTTCAAGTCCATAGGGTCCATGGGAGAAAGATTTGAATTAAATATTTGCACTGACAAATGGAAAACAAAGGGACTGTTCCTTGGGCTCTTTCATTTCCCCTAAAATTCACTTACTCCCCCTCTACATTGCCTCCATCTCCATCTGTCTCCCTGGCTCCTGAAAAGACAGCACTGTTTAAGCATCAACCATCTGACCCTTCTTGCAGTCTCATTGTTTGGCTGGCTCCCGTGTTTATGCCTGTTCTGTGTTTGTCTTCTACTGTTAAGCTGTCTGTTGTTGGTTCATTTCTGCAGTGAACCTTTAGAGAGGAAAGTGAAAGCTTTCCTTCCAGCCATGCAATAGAATGACAAAGCGGAAAAGTTTAGACAGAATTTCCCATTTAAGTGCCAAAACTTCATACTCCATTTCTGATAAAAAGCACAAAGGTTAAAAAAACAAACAAACTTATCTTTTGACCCAAAGCTCTGTTGACATTCTATTAAACAAACACCAACCTTTTTAATTTTTATGATGTAAATGGCAGATATTTTTATAATTCTTACACTAATAAATCATTTCTCTGATGTTTTTGGTGAAACCCAATATTCATAATAAAGTCCAGAACCATGAATTGTTTTAAATGATTTTTCCTTATGTGGGATTACAAGTATACCTCTACACGAAGTTAGTATACTCTCACACAAGCTAATTTTTTGGAGAAAAAGGCCTACTGTAGAAAACCCCAGAAACACAATAGTGATAAGCATCCACAGGACGCCAAGAAAGTCATGCCCAGGATACAAATAATCAGGTGGAAAAAATGATCGCCTGGAATAATAATAGTTGAAATAAAGGTCAGTGACATTTACAATATTTCAGTAAAAAATATAATCTTTAGAAATCATCAACCTCCTCCAAGAGGTAACCACACCCCTCAGATACCACCAGGGGATTCCACTGCTTCAGGAAAGATTGGAAGTCACCCGTCTCATGTTTTTTGCATGGATGGCAGTGTTTTTAGGCATTCTAAATGTAGAGTATCTTTTTTTCTTTCTTTCTTTCTTTCTTTCTTTTTATTGGTGTAAATCAGGCATATGCAATTTTTTGGCTTCCCTGGGCAATATTAAAAGAAGGAAACTTGCCTTAGGCCACACATAAAATACAGTAACAGTAACAATAGCTGCCGATCTAAAAAAATCACAAAAAGTCCAGGCACAGTGGCTCATGCCTGTAACCCCAGCACTTTGGGAGGCTGAGGCTAGCAGATCACCTGAGGTCAGGAGTTCCAGACCAGCCTGGCCAACATGGTGAAACCTCATCTCTACCAAAAATACAAAAATTATCCAGGTGTGGTGGCAGACACCTGGAATCCCAGCTACTCAAGAGGCTGAGGCAGAAGAATGGCTTGAAAGAGGGAGGCAAAGGTTGCAGTGAGCCATTGCCGTCCATGCCCTCCAGCCTGGGAGACAAGGAGACTTTGTCTCAAAAAAAAACCAAAATTTTTTATTTATTTATTTTTTTAATTGCATTTTAGGTTTTGACGTACATGTGAAGAACATGCAAGATTGTTGCATAGGTACACATGCGGCAGTGTTATTTGCTGTCTTCCTCCCCTTCACCTATATCTGGCATTTCTTCCCATGCTGTCTCTCCCCAACTCCTCATCCCCTGCTGTCCCTCCCCTATTTCCCCCCAACAGACCTCAGGATGTGGTGCTCCCCTTCCTGTGTCCATGTGTTCTCATTATTCAACACCCGCCTATGAGTGAGAACACGCAGCATTTGATTTCCTGTTAATTTTTTATTTCATTATTTTTGAGAGTGTCCTGCTCAGTCACCCAGGCTAGAATGCAGTGGTGCAATCTTGGCTCACTGCAACCTCTGCCACCTGGGTTCAAGCCATCCTCTATCTCAGCCTCCTGAGTAGCTGGTATTACAGGTGCCTGCCACCATGCCTGGTTATTTTGTGTACTTTTAGTAGAGACAGTGTTTCACCATGTTGGTCAGGCTGGTCTGGAACTCCTGACCTCAACTGACCTGCCGGCCTCAGCCTCCCAATTATGGGCGTGAGCCACCACATCTGGCCTGTCATTTCTTTATATTTGAATAACACAAGGCCCTTAAGACCCTTTCTCCTTTGGGTCAATCAATGATCTGCACCACACACATTTTACAAAACAAAGGACAGTACAGTCCTCATTCACATCCTGGTCATGTCACTCCTAGTGGCTCTCATGTTGCAAACCTCCCAGCAGGTACACCCCTCTCCTCTCCATCTGATGGGCTTCTCAGCTCCCATCACACTGACTGGACACAGAATCCCTAGAGGCAGCCCCCAAGAGCAGAAGACATGGATGACTCAGAAGTTCCTAAAAGGTCGTCAAACCAGATGACGCAAAACTCAAATGGCATTTCACTTTGTTTTGGTTTATTCTGTTTGAGACTAGAGTGCAGTGGGTGTCCAGCTAATCTTTTTTGGAACCTTTTGTAGAGATGGGGTTTCTCTCTGATGTTCAGGCTAGCCTTAAACTCCTGGTCTCAGGTGATCTGCCCACCTTAACCCCCCCAAAGCACTGAAATTACAGGCCTGCACTGTGTAAATTGCTGTGTGACACAGCCCAGTAGCAAAGAAGAAACACCACGGGTCCAGTGTCTACTCATATGGGTAGATTGATGGCTGGGAAACCCCAGGAGCCAAAACAGCAGCCATAGCACCTGAATTTCCTGGCCCTTTCAGGGCACCCTGAGGCGGCCAGGACAGAGGTGGGGGTGGCTTAGGGTTGGGGGAAGGAAGGGGGTGGGATCTGAGTTGAGGAGGGGGACAGGAGGGTAGATGAGGAAGGGGAAAATGGGATGTTGGGCACCTGGAGGAAAGGGTCTGGGAAAGAATCTGGTTCAAACTAAGTCTTCAAGGGTGAGAGGGAGGTTCAGCTACAAGTCAGGGAGAAAGTCTATCAGGGAAGCCACAGGACACACAGGGCAAGAAAGTGGGAGGCTCAGGAGCAATTAGACGGAGACCAGGGCTCTGGTTTCCACCACACCTTTTCGTGTCTGGGTGCTGCCTAAGCAACCCTGGGGCTTTGTACTCCCTCTCCACCAATCCCAATACCCATCCCCGGAGTGTAGTACCTCACAGTGGGCATTCCACGGAGCACCTGCATCCTCAAATGCCGCTACCCCATCTCAGCTCCCCACGCACCTCCCATGGCTCTCTGGGACCTTCAGAGACCTGATTTCTGGTCTTCCCCACCAGCTCCCTGTCCCTGCTTCTGGGTGGCTCCTTCCTTCCTAAGCCCCCAGGGTTTCTCATGGCCAGTCTTGGCTGCAAAACATAAAAAACAAATGATGGCGGGACAGCAGTGAGAACCTCACAGACAAGCAGAGTGGGAGCTCCACAGCCCTCTCTCAGCCATTCATATTCTAAGCTACAAAACATCGGAAGGATGCGGAAAGTCCCAACAGTAAACCGTCTCCATCACATCCATGGAGCCATCCATCCATCATCCTGTATCTCAGGAACAAATGTTGGAGCTACACTGGTTTTAAGCATGCATGGTACATTTACAAAAATTAACCCGACTTATTTTGTTCATCAAGCAAATCTCAATATCTTTCAGACAAATCCAATGACACAGCAGGTTTCTGATCACAGAATTGTGCTAGAAGTCAATAATTAAAACCTAATCAAAAATTATTATATGCTTGGAAATTCAGTGTGCCCTTATAAGATATCAGCAGAATAAAGAATCCAAAGTGAAACAAGACTGCGTTTACACTCAGTGAGATCATAACGTGGCAATCAAATGTCTCCCTCTGGCGCAGGAATTCCACTCTGTGGCACAAGGTCGTGTGGTCCCAAATC
>NW_022442199.1:0-4713 GCF_009761245.1 Sapajus apella
TTATGACAAACCCACAGCCAATATCATACCAAACGGGCAAAAACTGGAAGCATTTCCTTTGAAATCTGGCACATGACAAGGGTGCCCTCTCTCATCACTCCTATTCAGCATAGTATTGGAAGTTCTGGTTAGAGCAATCAGGCAAGAAAAAGAAACAACGAGTATTTATTCAATTAGGAAAAGAGGAAGTCAAATTATCTCTATTTGCAGATGACATGACTGTATATTTAGAAGACTCCATTGTCTTAGCTCAAAATCTCTTTAGGATGATAAGCAACTTCAGCAAAGTCTCAGGTTACAAAAATCAATGTGCAAAAATCAGAAGCATTCCTATACACCAAAAAAATACAAACAGAGAGTCAAATCATGAGTGAACTCCCATTCACAATTGCTACAAAGAGAATAAAATACTTGGGAATACAACTAACAAGGAATGTGAAGCACCTCTTCAAGAAGAACTACAAACAACTACTCAAGGAAATAAGAGGGGACACAAACAGATGGAAAAATATTTCATGCTAAAAGTTAGGAAGAATCAATATTGTAAAAATGGGCATACTGTCCAAAGTAATTTACAGATTCAGTGCTATCCCCATCAAGCTACCATTGACCTTCTTCACAGAATTGGGAAAAACCACCTTAAACTTCATATGGAACCAAAAAAGAGCCTGCATAGCCAAGACAATCCTAAGCAAAATAAACAAAGCTGGAGACTTCAAACTGTACTACAAGGCTACAGTAATCAAAACAGCATGGTACTGCTACCAAAACAGAGATGTAGACAAATGGAACAGAACAGAGGCCTCAGAAGTAACACCACACATCTACAATGACCTGAACTTTGACAAACCTGACAAAAACAAGCATTGGAGTAAGAATTCCCTATTTAATAAATGGTGTTGCGAGAACTGGCTAGCTATATGCAGAAAACTGAAACTGGACCCCTTCCTTACACTTTACACAAAAATTAACTCCAGATGGATTAAAGATCTAAATATAAGATCTAACACCATAAAAATCCTAGAAAAAAACCTAGGCAATATCATTCAGGACATACGTATGGGCAAGGACTTCATGACTAAAACACCAATAGCAATGGCAACAAAAGCCAAAATAGACAAATGGGATTTAATTAAACTTAAGAGCTTCTGCACAGCAAAAGAAACTATCATTAGGGTGACCTGGCAATCAACAAAATGGGAAAAACTTTTTGCAATCTACCCATCTGACAAAGGGTTAATATCCAGAATCTACAAAGAATTTAAACAAATTTACAAGAAAAAACAACCCCATGAAAATGTGGGTGAAGGTTATGAACAGACACTTTTCAGTAGAAGATATTTATGCAGCCAACAAACATATGAAAAAATGCTCATCATTACTGGTCATTAGAGAAATGCAAATCAAAACCAGATTGAGATACTATCTCACACCAGTTAGAATGGTGATCATTAAAAAAATCTTGAAACAATAGATGCTGGAGAGGATGTGGAGAAATAGGAACACTTTTACAATGTTCATGGGAGTGTAATTTAGTTCGACCTTTGTGAAAGACAGTGTGGTGATTTTTCAAGGATCTAGAAATAAAAATACCATTAGACCCAGCAATCCCATTACTGGATGTATACCCAAAGGATTATAAATCATTCTGCTATACAGATACATGCACACATATATTCATTGGGGCACTGTTTATAATAGCAAAGACTTGGAACTAACTCAAATGACCATCAATGATAGAGTGGATATAATTAATGTGGCACATATACACCATGGAATACTATGCAGCCATAAAAAAGGATGAGTTTATGTCCTTTGAAGCAGCATGGATGAAGCTGGTTATTCTCAGCAAACTGACATGAGAACAGAAAACAGAACACTGCATGTTCTCACTCATAAGTGGATGTTGAACAATGAGAACACATAGACACGGGGAGGGTAACATCACACAACAGGACCTGCAGGGGGAGTGTAGGGGGTAGGGGAGGGACTGCAGTGGATGGGGGGATTGGGGAGGAATAACAGGAGAAATACCTGATGTGGATGATGGGGAGATGGATGCTGCAAACCACCGTGGCATGTGTATACTTATATAACAATCCTGCATGATCTGCACATATACCCCAGAACTTAAATACAATTTAAAAAAAAAGAATATTTGTCAATGTGTTTAACTTTACTGGATAACTTCATATTTTCATATGGCTTGGGGTACTTTTTATAAACCAATTTTTTATTTTATCCTGAAGGAAGGACTCTCTTTAGCATTTTTGCAGGGCACGTCTAGGGGTAATAAACAACTGCTCTCCAGGTTTTGTTTGCCTGGAAAGGTCTTAATTTTTCCCTTATTTTTGTAGAACAATTTGATCAGATGTAGAAGTCTGGCTTTATATTTCTTTGTTTTGTTTTTGGTTGTTTTTTTTTTTGTTTTGATGTTTGTTTTCTTTTAAACCTTGAAATATCATCTCACTACCTTCTTCTTACAATGCTGCTACTGAGAAACCTGCCAGTAATCTTTTCTGTGATTCCTTGCATGTAATAAATCACTGTCCTCTTGTTATTTTCAATATTCTCCTTATGTTTGCCTTTTAAGTGCTTGCTTTAAATGTGTTGGTGTGAATCTTAGGGTTTATTTTAATTAACATATAGAAAACTTGTATTTTTTTATACCTTTCCTAAAATTTGGGAAGTGTTCATTCAGTATTTCTTTAAATAAATTTACTGCCTTTCTCTCTCTCTACTCATTCTGGAATACCCGTAATGCAAATGTTGGCCCATTTGATGATGTCTCCTATGTTTCTTTAGTTCTCTTCAATCTTATTCACCATTCCTTTCTAAAATAATTGTGTTCTTCAGATTCAATAATTCAAACTTATCTGTATTCCACTTTGCTGACTCTTTCTTCTGCTTAAGTCCATTGTTGCACATTTGTAGTAAATTTTTCTATTTACTTATTGCATTTTTCAACTCTGGTATCTCTCTGTGCTTATTTTTATAATCTCTCTTTGTGAACAACCTCATTTTATTAAATACTGTTTTTCTGATATCATTTAGTTATTTGTCCATTTTTCTTTTAGACATTTTAGAATATTTAAGACAGTTATTTTGAAGTCTTTAATAATTAAATGTCTGTGTTTCTTTTTTTTTTTCAACTTGGCTAAATGTCTGTGTTTCTTTAAAATTTCTTTGTGAATTATTTTTCCCTTTCAGTGGATTATGTTTTTCTCTTTCTTTGCATGCCTTGTAATCTTTTGTCAAAAATTTGGTAGGAAGCAAAGCAGCCACATTTCCCATTATTTGTAGATTCATCAGGAAGACATTTACTAATTAGCTGGTCTTTAAGCCTTGAGTTTGTCCTAGGGTGAATTCATAAAAAATTCTCATGTATTATCTGGGTCTGTAACTATCTGGGCATGTGTTGTGGTGTTTATTATTTTCTTCAATATTTCTTATCTACATTTAACTTTCTTAATTATTTTCAAAAAGTCTTGCCCAAGCTTTTTTCCTGGGCCTTAGATTCACCATTATATTCCTCTCTAATTACTTTTCCATAAGTATCTGAGGTCTTACTGTCCTTCTGCAATTTTTGCATTTCACAGCAGATCTCTCTCATTCCACAGACTAATCTGACATCCAAGCTATGCCACCATTTTTTGTTTAAACTCTAAGTCAGAGGAGACAGAATCCAGTCTTCTGTATAGTCCACCCTCTTTCCTATAGTACATTCCTAGGAATCCTACTGACCATTCCAATTCCATTTCTAGCTCAATATCATTAGAGTTGCCCTATGAGGAAGGGATAGAAAATTTCCACACAGGACTGCCCCCAAACAGTTTCTTTCTTTCTTTTTTTCTTTTTCTTTTCTTTTTTTTTTTTGTGATTATAAGTGTAATTGTTTTCTTCATTTTATTTTTATTGTTGGTTAACTTTATTTAAAGTACAATTTATGTTAGTTGGTGGTTCTTCTATCTCAGGAAACTACATTGTTTATTAGTTCTAGCGGTGTTTTTAGTGAGTGTTTTTCATATTTTTGTGTAGAAGTTTATGTCATTTACAAGAAAAATAGCTCTACATTTTTTCACAATATGGAAAAATATATTTATCTGTATTGTATACTTTCTCTAGTTAATACTTCCAGTACAGAGCTGAATAAACTATTTAATGTGGAAATTCTTGTCTTTTTCCCAAATTTATGGGTGAAGTAGCATCACTACCATTGGAAAAATAAATTGTTAAAATCATTATGAAAAAACGGTATAGAGCTTCATTTAAAGATTAAATATAAAATCATCATTTGATCCAGAAATCTCACTTCTGGGTATATAACCTAAAAAATAAAATCGCTATCTCAAAGACATACCTTCATTCTTATTTATTGAAGCATTATTTACAATTGACAAGATATGAGGGCAACTGGATGTGGTGGTTCACACCTACAGTCCCCATGCTTTGGGAGGCTGGGATGAAAGGATTGCATGAAGCCAGAAGTCCAAGACCAGCATGGGTAACGTAACAAGACTTTATCTCTACAAATAAACTGGGCATGTTTGTACACACCTGTCATCCTAACTGAGGTAGGAGGATTATTTGAACATAGGAGTTTGATGTTACAATGAGCTAGAATCATGTCACTGCGCTCCTGCCTGGACAACAGAAAGAGACTCTGTCTCCAATAATAAAACTATTCAGGCCTTTAAAGGAAGAGAAAATCTT
>NW_022442200.1:0-473 GCF_009761245.1 Sapajus apella
GAGTAGGTGTGATGTGGTGCTGAGAAGAATGTATATTCTGTGGATTTGGGGTGGAGAGTTCTGTAAATGTCTATTAGGTTTGCTTGGTCCAGGTCTGAGTTCAAGTCCTGGATATCCTTGTTAATTTTCTGTCTGGTTGATCTGTCTAATGTTGACAATGGGGTGTTAAAGTCTCCCACTATTATTGTGTGGGAGTCTAAGTCTCTTTGTAAGTCATTAAGAACTTGCCTTATGTATCTGGGTGCTCCTGTATTGGGTGCGTATATATTTAGGATCGTTAGCTCTTCTTGTTGCATTGATCCTTTTACCATTATGTAATGTCCCTCTTTGTCTCTTATGATCTTTGTTGCTTTAAAGTCTAATTTATCAGAGATGAGAATTGCAACTCCTGCTTTTTTTTGCTCTCCATTTGCTTGGTAAATCTTCCTCCATCCCTTTATTTTGAGCCTTTGTGTATCCTTGCATGTGAGATG
>NW_022442200.1:573-4711 GCF_009761245.1 Sapajus apella
GATTTCCGTTCTTTTGCATTTGCTGAGGAGTGATTTACTCCCAATTATGTGGTCAATTTTAGAGTAGGTGTGATGTGGTGCTGAGAAGAATGTATATTCTGTGGATTTGGGGTGGAGAGTTCTGTAAATGTCTATTAGGTTTGCTTGGTCCAGGTCTGAGTTCAAGTCCTGGATATCCTTGTTAATTCTCTGTCTGGTTGATCTGTCTAATGTTGACAATGGGGTGTTAAAGTCTCCCACTATTATTGTGTGGGAGTCTAAGTCTCTTTGTAAGTCATTAAGAACTTGCCTTATGTATCTGGGTGCTCCTGTATTGGGTGCGTATATATTTAGGATCGTTAGCTCTTCTGGTTGCATTGATCATTTTACCATTATGTAATGTCCCTCTTTGTCTCTTATGATCTTTGTTGCTTTAAAATCTAATTTATCAGAGATGAGAATTGCAACTCCTGCTTTTTTTTGGTCTCCGTTTGCTTGGTAAATCTTGCTCCATCCCTTTATTTTGAGCCTTTGTGTATCCTTGCATGTGAGATGGGTTTCCTGGATACAGCACACCGATGGGTTTTGTCTTTTGATCCAATTTGCCAGTCTGTGTCTTTTGATTGGGGCATTTAGTCCATTTACATTTAGGGTTAATATTGTTATGTGTGAATTTAATACTGCCATTTTGGTGCTAGCTGGGTGTTTTGCCGTTTAGTTGGGCTGGTACTTGTTGTTCCTTTATATGTGTAGAGCCTCTTTCAGGAGCTCTTGTAGAGCTGGCCTGGTGGTGACGAAATCTCTGAGTACTTGCATGTTCCCAGAGGATTTTATTTTTCCTTCACTTATGAAGCTTAGTTTGGCTGGATAGGAGATTCTGGGTTGAAAGTTCTTTTCTTTAAGGATGTTGAATATTGGACCTCACTCTCTTCTGGCTTGTAGGGTTTCTGCTGAGAGATGTGCTGTGAGTCTGATGGGCTTCCCTTTATGATTAACCCGACCTTTCTCTCTGGCTGCCCTTAGTATTTTCTCCTTCATTTCGACCCTGGTGAATCTGACGATTATGTGCCTTGGAGTTGCTCTTCTTGACGAATATCTTTGTGGTGTTCTCTGTATTTCCTGGACTTGAATGTTTGCCTGCCTTGCTAGGTTGGGGAAGTTTTCCTGGATAATATCCTGAAGAGTATTTTCCAGCTTGGATTCATTCTCTTCGTCGCATTCGGGTACGCCTATCAAACGTAGGTTAGGTCTTTTCACATAGTCCCACATTTCTTGGAGACTCTGTTCATTCCTTTTTACCCTTTTTTCTCCGGTCTTGCCTTCCCGTTTTATTTCATTGAGTTGATCTTCGACCTCTGATATCCTTTCTTCTGCTTGGTCAATTCGGCTGTTGATACTTGTGCATGCTTCACAAAGTTCTCGTGTTGCGTTTTTCAGCTCCATCAATTCACTTATATTCCTTTCTATTTTGTCCATTCTCGTTAGCATTTCGTCCAATCTTTTTTCAAGGTTCTTAGTTTCTTTGCATTTGGTTAGAACATGTTCTTTAAGTTCACAGAAGTTTCTTACTACCCACCTTCTGAAGTCTGATTCTGTCATTTCATCACACTCGTTCTCCATCCAACCTTGTTCCCTTGCTGGTGAGGAGTTGTGATCCCTTTTAGCAGGAGAGGTGTTCTGGTTTCGGGTGTTTTCATCCTTTTTGCGCTGGTTTCTTCCCATCTTTAAGGATTTATCCACCTGTCGACTTTATAGTTGCTGGCTTTCAGATTGGGTCTCAAATCTTTCAGATTGATGTTCTGTTTGTTGATGATGAGGTTATTTCTGTTTCTTGGTTTTCCTTCTGACAGTCTGGCCCCTCTGCTGTAGGTCTGCTGAGGTTCACTCCAGGCCCTGCTTGCCTGGGGTTCACCTGCAGCAGCTGCTGAACAGCAAGGGTTGTTACCAGTTTTCTTCTTCTGCTATCTTTGTCCCAGACGGATACCCGCCTAGTGTCAATCTGATCTCTCTTTTATGAGGTGTCTTTTTGGATATATAGGGGTCAGGGAGCTGCTTGAGGAGACGGTCTCTTCTTTATAGGAGCTCAAATGGTGAGTTGTGAGCTCTGTTGTTGTTCATTCAGAGCTGCTGGGCAGGTACTTTTAGGTCTGCTGCAGCAAAACTCATAAACTGCTTTTTGTTCCCAGGTGCTCTGTCCCAGGGATTTAGGGCTTTATTTATGAGTTTCCGTTATGCTGCCGCCTTCTTTTTTTTTGTTTTCCTTCAGACCTGCCCAGCCCAGCAAGGAGGCAGCCTAGTCACTGTCGGCCTATGGCAGCTTTGCTGAGCTGTTGTCGGCTGCGCCCCGATGCCGAGTGAACTTTCCTGCAGTCCTGTTTATATGGGTGTAGTTAGAACTGCTTTGGCGATGGTGGCCCGCCTCTGTTGGGGCGGAGTCTCTGCTGTGGCGGGTTGCCTTGGCAACGGCGGGCTGCCTCAGCAATGGCGGGTTGCCTTGGCAACGGCGGGCTGCCTCGGTAATGGCGGACGCCCCTCCCCCACAGAGCTGGACCATCCCGGGTTCAGCTGCGCTTGCTGTGAAACTCTCAATCCAGAGTTTCTGGTTGCTGTTCTTTTGTGGGGGTGGGACCAGCCGAGCCTGATCGCCTGGCTCCCTGCCTCAGAGCCTTTTTTAAGTTGGTGTTCCAGTCGCCTGTTCAAGAGGTGCTCGGGTCTGGTTGTTTTCCCCTGCGGCCACTCACTGCGCTGGCTTAAACAGCGGCACTGAGGTTTGTGGTGCTTTTTTTTTTTTTTTTTTTGCCCTGGAGTCTACTGTCCTGGTTCTCTGCTCAGTCCCCTTTTTCAACCGGCGATTGGGAGACTTCCCGTGACGCCAATCGCCAGCCAAAAGGGCCCCCGGACAGGTGTATTTTGTACGGAGAACCGGGGCTCCGGGGCGCCGACAAAGCAGCCGCGCGGGGCAAAGCAGCGGCCCGGGCCGGCACAGCCGCGCTGGCGACCGTGGAGCTCCTCTGCCCGGGAATTTCCTAGTCTGTGGGCAATAAAAACGCGGTGTCCACTCACCCTCTGCGCTTTCACTGGGAGCTGCGATCCTGAGCTGTTCCTAAACGGCCATCTTGGTCAATGTCTTCTTATATCTTCCCTTAGAATAAAACTAGAGAAGAGGAATAGTAAAGGGCCATAGCCTCAATCAAATGAGGAAATCATAATGGGAACCAGGAATAAGAGATTGAACACTCTTCACATAAAACATTAATTATTTTAAAGCAGAGTTTTTCTGTCAACAGCTGATTTTGTCCTTGATCTACCTCTCAGACCCCTGAATACTTTGGTCGCAGAGTTGACCTTTTCACGTTGCTAGGGTAAGTGCTACACAAAGGCACCTTCAGACCTTCCTTGTGCATAGGTGCCCCTGCAAGCCCCTTGCCTGTGTGTGTTCTGGAGGTGCCACTAAACTTGGCAGCATCAGAAAATACACTTGAAAAAACCTTTTTTATTTAGATTAAATTATTAACTAACTTTCAATTTCTTTAACTTGTTAGAGACATCCCTTTCTGGAAATAGGTACAGATTAAACTCTCCAGTCAACAGCTGTCATTCTGTCAGATCATCAGATACCCAGGGCTGCTGCTCCTTGAGGCGTCCACAGAATCACAGCATTTTCCACGATTGAAAGACATGAAAGATCGCAGGGCCTTCATTTCAACTGTTAGACGTGAAGCAATATTCCCAAATCTACAACATTAAGATATGGTACAATAAGGACCAGATTAAAGGTCTCCGGATTTGCAACCGTGTTCCCTCCATCTCCTTTACTCCTAAACACTCACACACTCACTCCCGTAAACAGTTCTCTTGTCAAGTGAGAAATAAATGTTCTTGCAAGGCTCAAACTTGTGAACACATCACTGACCAGCACAGAACTGGCTCACAGTAGGGACCCAGTCAAAGTGTTTTGCATGCAGCTGGATCAAACCTTTCAAGTACTAAATTAAAACAATCCTCTAGAGAAGGAAATTCTGTTTCAGAAGAGGACCTTCATACAGCATCTCTGACCAGCAACTGATGATGCTGTTGACCTCAGATGCTTACTGGTTCTCCAACAAGAGATTACCCAATCCAGGAGCAAGGAAATCAGTAACTTCCTCCCTATAATTTG
>NW_022442201.1:0-4708 GCF_009761245.1 Sapajus apella
GAGTGGCTCTATGTTGCCAAGGCTGGAGTGCAGTGGCGCGATCTGGGCTCACTGCAACCTCCGCCTTCTGGGTTCAAGCGATTCTCCTGCATCAGCCTCCTGAGTAGCTGGCACTACAGGCACACGCCACCACTCCTCTAGTCTCAGCTAATTTTTATTTTTATTTTTTTGAGATGGAGTCTCGCTCTGTTGCCCAGGCTGGAGCACAGTAACGATCTCGGCTCACTGCAATCTCCGCCTGCCAGGTTCTTGCAATTCTCCTGCCTCAGCCTCCTGAGTAGCTGGGACTACAGGTGCCCACTGCCACTCCTGGCTAATTTTTTTCTGTTGTTGTATTTTAGTAGAGACGGGGTTTCACCATGTTGGCCAGGCTGGTCTTGAACTCCTAGGCTCAATCCGCCATGAGCCACCATGAGCCACCACACCCAGCCAATTTTTGTATTTTTAGTAGAGACGGAGTTTCACCATGTTGGCCAGGGTAGTCTTGAACTCCTGACCTCAAGTGATCCGCCCACCTAGGCCTCCCAAAGTGTTGGGACTACAGGCGTGAGCCATCACACTCGGCCTATTTTTTATTTTTAGTAGAAATAGGGTCTCACTATATTGCCCAGGCTGGTCTCAAACTCCTGGCTTCAAGAGATTTTCCCACCTCAGCCTCCCAAAGTGCTGAAATGACAGGTGTGAGCCATGGTGTCTGGCCTGAAAACGTTTTTATCCCCAGTGGTTAACAGTACAGGGACTGTCATTCTTGAGCTCCTGAATCCTGCAGTCGTTCACCCGAGGCAGTAGAAAACCTTGGCTATCTTCAAAGTCCTCCAGAGCAGAGATGGCACAGCCTCCTGAAATGCCCCATCTTAGAATCAAACGCCCTTTCTCCAGACTAACGACATCCCTCCCTGAGTGGGGGATGAGGAAAGCCCTAACTTGACCCTTTTCAATAGGCTGAGTCTCCTAAGCCTCTCAGCAACTCTGCGAAGGTGCTTCATGGATAAGGAAACTAAAGGCTCAGAGAGAGGCAGTCACCTGACTGACGTCACACAGCTGGGCAGGGGCAAAGCAGGGCTGTGCACAGAGGCTGGTACATGAAGGAGTGAACGAGACAGGGAGCTGTTACAGAGGAGCCCCTGCGTGGAGCCCATCAGCACATGCCTGGGCCTGAAACTGTAGGAAGCCCATTTTACACAGGCTAAGGCAAATCCCAACAGAGGCAGCTGCCATCACAGGGGTGGCCTGATTATCTGCCAACAAGGGTCAGGTCCGAAAGAGCACGTGCCTGTCTGTGGCTGCAGAATCTTTTGAATCATTGTAGCATTCCCTTTACCCTCTCCCAGTACCACCATCAGCTCCAAAGAACCATCTTCTTTCTAAAATGACCCCCCGACTTTTCAGCACTGAAGGGACAATCACAGTCACTTGTTCATTTGGCTAAAGAGGAAACTGGAGCACTGGGACTGGGCCCAGAGCAGCGGGCTGGGTGCGCAGTTGGCTCCAGCCCCACAGCCTCTGATCCAGTGTGAGAGGCAGGCTGACCGCAGGCTCCAAGCCAGCTCCAGTGGCTGAGAGTGGGCAGCCCACATCCTCACCACACTGACGCCTGGCAGCTCATTATTCACTCTTGTACCTGCCCTCTAGCCAGGCACTGTCCCAGGCTCTGGCAATACAGTAGTGAAAAATTAGATGAGTAAGGCTCCTGCCCACATGGTGCTTCCACTCCATAGGGAGACAGGTGGAAACAATTGAGGAACAAGGGACATCAAAGGCTGTGAAGTGGAATGAGGAAAATGAAACATGGTGATGGGCTAGAGAGGAACAGGGGCCAGGAAAGACCTCTCCATTTCAAAGGAGGTGCCATGGGAGCTTACCTGAAGGATTATGACAAACCGAATAATACCCTTGGAAAACATTCACATCCTAAGCCAAAAGGGACTTTTGACAAAAGGGACTTTGCAGATTAGATTAAACTAAGGATTCTGAGATGAGATTATCCTGGATTCTCTGGGTCTGGCCAAGGTAATTACCAGGGTCCCTGTAAGGGGGAGGCAGGAACATCAGATTCAGAGAAGAGATGACAGCAGAAGCAGGGGTCACAGAGACAGATGTGATGACACTACACCAGTGGCCTTGAAGATGGCGGAAGGGGCCACAAACCACGGGATGCTACCGGCCTCAGGAAGCCGGTCAAGGCAAGGAGACCAACTCCCCCCTAGAGCCACCCTGAGTTAGGACTCTGACCTCCAGAATGCTGAGATAATAAACTTGTGGGGTTATAGGCCACAGACTTTGTAGTAATCTGTAACTACAGCAGGAGGAAACTAACAGACCAGAAAGCCAGCCCTGGATAACACAGGGGAAGAAGGTCCCAAGTGGAGGGAACAGCACATGCAGAGGCCCTATGTCTGGCCCAGGGACATCGGTGTGGCTGAAGCCGGGGAGTGACACTGGGTATGGAAGGAGAGGAAGTCAGAGAGGCCAGCACTGGGCAGATGTGTCAGAACTGACAGGCCTGGCAAGGCCTACAGAACATATTCATCCCAGTGGGAAGGCTCAAACAGGTATTCTCCAAAGATGTGCAGCAGGGCACGGTGGCTGACACCTGTAATCCCAGCACTTTGGGAGGCCAACGCGGGTGGATCACCTGAGGTCAGGAGTTTGAGACCAGCCTGACCAACATGGTAAAACCCTGTCTCTACTAAAAATACAAAAATTAGCCAGGTGTGGCGGCACATGCCCGTAATCCCAGCTACTCAGGAGGCTGTGACAGGAGAACTGCTTGAACCCACGAGGTGGAGGTTGCAGTGAGCCGAGATCATGCCACTGTACTTCAGCCTGGGCGACAAAAGACTCTGTCTCAAAAAAAAAAAAAAAAAGATGTCCAAATGGCCCATAAGCACAGGAAAAGATTCTCCCCAGCATTAGTCATTAGGGAAATGCAAATCAAAGCACAGTAAAATGCCACTTCACACCGGCTCATGTGACTGCCATCAAAAAGGTGACAATAAGGGCAGGCATGGTGGCTCACACCTATAATCCCAGCACTTTGGGAGGCTGAGGTGGGCAGATCACCTGAGGTCAGGAATTTGAGACCAGCCTGGCCAACAGGGTGAAACCTTGTCTCTACTAAAAATACAAAAATTAGTCAGGCGTGGAGGTACACGCCTGTAATCCCCAGCTACTCAGGAGGCTGAGGCAGGAGAATCGCTTGAATGAACCAGAGAGGTGGAGATTGTAGTAAGTCAAGTTTGTGCCATTGCACTCCAGCCTGGGCAACAGAGCCAGACTCTGTTTCAAAATTATATATATATGTATATATATATATATACACACACACACACATATGTATATATGTGTGTGTTAAATAATAGATCCTTCTAATATACACTAAAACTAAACACACACACACACACACACACACACACACACATCAGGGAGTGACAGCACCGTGGGTCCCCGGGGCCCGGGTGGGAGTCCCTCTGCGGCTCGGCCACCAAGCCCCGGCGCACTTGCCGGCGCTGTCTGCAGGACGAGGTCGAGGCTGGCACTTCGCAGGCCGTTGTGGGCTGTATGGACGACCTGGGACCGTTGCCGAGCCAGCAGCGGTGACAGGAGGGCTCCCGCACCGCGCAGTGGCAGCGGCCCCTGCTCAGCGACAGAGCTCCCTATAGACGTCCTCGGAGACCACTTGGATCGGACCCGCTTAACCCAGGTGCCCGAGGGGGCTTGGCCGCCGGCTCCAGCCGGGATCGCTGGGGGCACCGGTCGCCCTGGCCCCTCCCCGTCCCGGGCTGCACTCACCGAACTCCATCCAGTCCCACTCGCTGAGCGTGTCCATGTTGCGGCACAGGTCGTCCAGCACCCAGGAGGGCAGCTGGTAGATGTAGCAAGCCATGGCGCGCTGCGGAGCGGGCTCTGGCGCCTGGCGACTGGGTCTGACACCGCGGGCTCGGGCTTCTCTAGCCGGGGGCCGACCGGCTGGGAAGTGGGCGGGGCGGGAGGGCACCAGCGCCCCCAGCGGCCACCGGCGGCACGATGGCCCCGCCGGCTCCACCCCAGCGCCAGCCAAGGATCCAAACTGTTTGGGGACCCTAAGGCCCTGCGGGGAGAAGGCCGCACGGGAATTCCGCCGCAGCAGCAGGCGGCCCTCTGACTCCACTTCCAGCGGAACTACATCATGTAGCATGCGCTCATCAGATACTCCATTCATTACCTACTGTATGCCAGGCACTGCCCAGGTGTTGGCGATACCTAAATAAGAAAGCCTCCCGCCAGGCGCGATGCCTCACACCTGTAATCCCACGTCTGGCCAACATTGTGGAATCCCTATGTCTGCTGAAAATACAAAAATTAGCTGGGCGTGGTGGTGATTGCCTATAATCCCAACTACTTGGGAGGCTGAGGCAGGACAATCACTTGAACCTAGGAGGAAGAGGTTGCAGTGAATCCAGATCGTGCCATTGCACTTTAGCCTGGGTGACAAGAGCAAGACGAAAAGAAAAGAAAAATGAAGAAAGAAAGAGAGAGGAAGGAGAAAGAGAGAGAGAAAGGAAGGAGAAAGAGAAAGAAAGAAAAAGAAACAGAAGGAAATGAAGGAAGGAAAGAGAAAGGAAGGAAGGAAGGAAAAGTGGAAGGAAGGAAGGAAAGAAGGAAGGAAGGAAGGAAAGGAAGGAAGGAAGGAAGGAAAGGAAGGAAGGAAGGAAAGGAAGGAAGGAAG
>NW_022442202.1:0-4708 GCF_009761245.1 Sapajus apella
TTCACCTTCGGAAGTGGCATCTATGTTTAGATCCTGCGAGTTAGAAACACGTTTCTCGAAAAAGCTGCGTTTGGATATTCCTGAGTGAATGGGAGTAAAGGGTTTAATGAGAAATATCTGGCTCTAAAACAAAAAAGGTGCTATGTAGCAGAATGATTGTCAAGGTGTATATTAAACTTATAGAGTTAAACAATTGTGTGAATGTAGCAGTTCACTAACCCTTTCTTTGGAGAATCTGGAAAGAGATATTTCCAGCCATATACAGACTCTTAAGAATTAGGTTTAAGATCGCATCTAAATCATACGAGAAACGTATCTTTCAAAATGCTCCACTGTGTGTTCGTTCACCTTCGGAAGTTGCATCTATGTTTAGATTCTGCGAGTTAGAAAAACGTTTCTCCAAAAAGCTACGTTTGGATATTCCTGAGTCAATGGGATTATAGGGTTTAATGAGAAATATCTGGCTCTAAAACAAAAACGGAGGTATGCAGCAGAATGATTGTCAAGGTGTATATTAAACTTACAGAGTTAAACAATTGTGTGAATGTAGCAGTTCACTACCCTTTTCTATGGAGAATCTGGAAAGAGATATTTCCAGCCTTATACAGACTCTTCAGAATTAGCTTTAAGATCGCATCTAAATCATACGAGAAACGTCTCTTCCAAACTGCTAGACTGTTTGTTCGTACACCTTCGGAGGTGCATCTATGTATAGATTCTGCGAGTTAGAAACACGTTTCTCCTAAAAGCTGCGTTTGGATATTCCTGAGTCAATGGTATTAGAGGGTTTAATGAGAAATATATGGCTCTAAAACAAAACCTGAGCTATGTAGCAGAATGCCTGTCAAGGTGTATATTAAACTAAGAGAGTTAAACAATTGTGTGAATGTAGAAGTTCACTAACCCTTTCTTTGGAGAATCTGGAAAGAGATATTTCCAGCCATATACAGACTCTTAACAATTAGCTTTAATATCGCTTCTAAATCATACGAGAAACGTCTCTTTCATACTGCTCCACTGTGTGTTCGTTCACATTCGCAAGTTGCATCTATGTTTAGATTCTGCGAGTTAGAAACACGTTTCTCCAAAAAGCTGCGTTTGGATATTCCTGAGTGAATGGGAGTATAGGGTTTTATGAGAAATATCTGGCTCTAAAACAAAAAAGGTGCTATGTAGCAGAATGATTGTCAAGGTGTATATTGAACTTATAGAGTTAAACAATTGTGTGAATGTAGCAGTTCACTAACCCTTTCTTTGGAGAATCTGGAAAGAGATATTTCCAGCCATATACAGACTCTTAAGAATTAGGTTTAAGATCGCATCTAAATCATACGAGAAACGTCTCTTTCAAACTGCTCCACTGTGTGTTCGTTCACCTTCGGAAGTTGCATCTATGTTTACATTCTGCGAGTTATAAACACGTTTCTCCAAAAAGCTTCGTTTGGATATTAATGAGTGAACGGGTGTATAGGGTTTAATGAGAAATATCTGGTTATAAAACAAAAACGGAGCTATGTAGCAGAATGATTGTCAAGGTCTATATTAAACTTACAGATTGAACAGTTGTGTGAATGTAGCAGTTCACTAACCCTTTCTTTAGAGAATCTGGAAAGAGATATTTCCAGCCCTATACAGAGTCTTAAGAATTAGCTTTAAGATCGCATCTAAATCATACGAGAATCGTCTCTTTAAAACTGCTCCACAGTGTGACCGTTCGCCTTCGGAAGTTGCATCTGTGTTTAGATCCTGCGAGTTAGAAACACGTTTCTCGAAAAAGCTGCGTTTGGATATTCCTGAATGAATGGGAGTATAGGGTTTAATGAGAAATGTCTGGCTCTAAAACAAAAACGGAGCAATGTAGCAGAATGATTGTCAAGGTGTATATTAAACTTCCAGAGTTAAACAATTGTGTGAATGTGGCAGTTCACTAAACCTTTCTTTGGAGAATCTGGAAAGAGAAATTTCCAGCCATATACAGACTCTTCAGAATTAACTATAAGATAGCATCTAAATCATACGAGAAAAGTCTCTTTCAAACTGCTCCACTGTGTGCTCGTTCACCTTCGGAAGTTGCATCTATGTTTAGATTCTGCGAGTTAGAAACACCTTCCTCCAAAAACTGCGTTTGGATATTCCTGAGTGAAGGGGAGTATAGGGCTTAATGAGAAATATCTGGCTCTAAAACAAAAACGGAGCTATGTAGCAGAATGATTGTCAAGGTGTGTATTCAACTTACAGAGTTAACCAGTTGTGTGAATGTACCAGTTCACTGACTCTTTCTTTGGAGAATCTAGAAAGAGATATTTCCAACCATATACAGAATCTTAATAATTAGATTTATGATTGCATCTAAATCATAGGAGAAACGTCTCTTTCAAACTGCTCCACTGTGTGGTCTTTCAACTTCGGAAGTTGCATCTGTGTTTAGATCCTGCGAGTTAGAAACACGTTTCTCGAAAAAGCTGCGTTTGCATATTCCTGAGTGAATGGGAGTATAGGGTTGAATTAGAAATATCTGGCTCTAAAACAAAAACGGAGCTATGTAGCAGAATGATTGTCAAGGTGTATATTAAACTTACAGAGTTAAACAATTTTGTGTATGTAGCAGTTATCTAACCATTTCTTTGGAGAATCTGGAAAGAGATATTTCCAGCCATATACAGACTCTTCAGAATTAGCTATAAGATCGCATCTAAATCATACGAGAAAAGTCTCTTTCAAACGGCTCAACTGTGTGCTCGTTCACCTTCGGAAGTTGCATCTATGTTTGGATTCTGCGAGTTATAAACACCTTTCTCGAAAAAGCTGCGTTTGGATATTCCTGAGTGAATGGGAGTATAGGGTTTAATGAGAAATATCTGTCTATAAAACAAAAACGGAGCTATGTAGCAGAATGATTGTCAAGGTGTATATTAAACTTACAGAGTTAAACAATTGTGTGAATGTAGCAGCTCACTAACACTTTCTTTGGAGAATCTGGGAAGAGATATTTCCAGCCATATACAGACTCTTATGAATTATCTTTAAGATCACATCTAAATCATACGAGAAACGTCTCATTCAAACTGCTCCACTGTGTGTTCGTTCACCTTGGGAAGTTGCATCTATGTTTACATTCTGCGAGTTAGAAACACGTTTCTGCAAAAACATGCGTTTGGATATTCCTGAGTGAATGGGACTTTAGGGTTTAATGAAAAATATCTGGTTCCAAAACAAAAACAGAACTATGTAGCAGAATGATTGTCAAGGTGTATATTAAACTTACAGAGTTAACCAATTGTGTGAATGTAGCAGTTCACACACGCTTTCTTTGGAGCATCTGGAAAGCGATATTTCCAGCCATATACAGGCTCTTAAGAATTAGCTTTCAGATCGCATCTAAATCATACGAGAAACGTCTCTTTCAAACTGCTCCACCGTGTGTTCGTTCACCGTCGGAAGTTGCATCTATGTTTAGATCCTGGGAGTTAGAAACACGTTTCTCGAAAAAGTTGCGTTTGGATACTCCTGAGTGAATGGGAGTATAGGGTTTAATGAGAAATATCTGGCTCTAAAACTAAAACGGAGCTATGTAGAAGAATGATTTTTAACGTGCATATTAAACTTACAGAGGTAACCAATTGTGTGAATGTCACAGTTCACCAACCGTTTGTTTGGAGAATCTGGAAAGAGATATTTCCAGCCATATACAGACTCTTAAGAATTAGCTATAAGTTCGCAGCTAAATAATACGAGAAACGTATCTTTCAAACTGCTCCACTGTGTGCTCGTTCACTTTCGGCAGCTGCATCTATGTTGAGATTCTGCGAGGTAGAAACACGTTTCTGCAAAAACATGCGTTTGGATATTCCAGAGTGAATGGGAGTATAGGGTTTAATTAGAAATATCTGCCTCTAAAACAAAAACGGAGCTATGTAGCAGAATGATTGTCAAGGCGTATATTAAACTTACAGAGTTAAGCAATTGTGTGAATGTAGCAGTTCACTAACACTTTCTTTGGAGAATCTGGAAAGACATATTTCCAGCCATATACAGACTCTTAAGAATTAGCTTTAAGATCGCAACTTAATCATACGAGAAACGTCTCTTTCCAACTGCTCCACTGTGTGTTTGTTCAACTTCAGAAGTTGCATCTATGTTTACATACTGCGAGTTAGAAACACCTTTCTCCAAAAACCTGCGTTTGGATATTCCTGAGTGAATGGGAGTATAGGGTTTAACGAGAAATGTCTGGCTCTAAAACAAAAACGGAGCTATGTAGCAGAATGATTTTCAAGGTGTATATTAAACTTACAGAGTTAAACAATTGTGTGAATGTAGCAGTTCACTATCCCTTTCTTTGGAGAATCTGGAAAGAGATATTTCCAGCCATATAGAGACTCTTAAGAATTAGCTTTAAATTCGTATCTAAATCATACGAGAAACGTCTCTTTCAAACTGCTCCAATGTGGGTTCGTTCACCTTCGGAAGTTGCATTTATGTTTACATTCTGCGAGTTAGAAACAGGTTTCTGCAAAAAGCTGCGTTTGGATATTCCTGAGTGAATGAGAGTATAGGGTTAAATGAGAAATATCTGGCTATAAAACAAAAACGGAGCTATGAAGCAGAATGATTGTCAAGGTGTATATTAAACTTACAGATTGAACAGTTGTGTGAACGTAGCAGTTCACTAACCCTTTCTTTGGAGAATCTGGAAAGAGATATTTCC
>NW_022442203.1:0-2170 GCF_009761245.1 Sapajus apella
TGGCTACAAAAGAGTAGCAAAATCATTTTGATGGAAAAATTTTCTGCCTTTACTGTGGTACTTATCTCATAAATCTATATATGTAATAAAATAATGCAGAAATTCCATGAACTCAGAAGTGCATGTAAAATGCGGTCTGAATAAGTCTAATAGCATTCACTTGATGTGAATTTCCTGATTGTAGTATTATACTATAGTTACCTAAGATGTTATCATTTTGGGGAACTAGGAGGAGATTATACCCGATTTGGGGTCTCTCTGTACTATTTTTATAAAACATAGAAAGGAAATTGAAGTCTATCTTTCTAATTCCTATTAACGGGGTCCCTGGTTTCAAGTCTACTTGGGTAAACATCAGTAAAGTTTTAATGAAAAACAAATTTTATCTTTCATAACTTTGAATTGGTGTATATTTCTTATTTGGAAGCCAATATATTAAAATAAGTATTATAGCATACAATTTTATGATTATAAACTTCTCAGGTGAGGGTCTAATTAATTTCCCCCGCTATGCCAAAATAGTTAAAAATGTAATGAACATGGTACATCTTGTCCAGACTAGAAATGGTCTTTAAATTTAACTCAAATAAACAATTTGCAAAATTTGCAATATATATTGCTCTATTATATTAGTTAGTTTCCATTAATAAAAGTTCTTAGTAATCACATAAACTTTGACATGCGATAGTTCTATTTTAAAAACTGAAGATTCATAGAGTAATTTTCAAAAAAAAGAATGAATAAATAGTTTATATGGAAGAAAGAGTGATGATAGGAATTTAGAAAGGGGGAAGTGTTTTTTTATTTTGGAGATTTCACAACTTTCAACGGCTGAGAACATTTCTTACACAGGATAGAAAGAGATAATAAGGAAGTGTTAAAGCTGTCAGAAACCTTCTCTAAGGAGACATTCACAAGAAAAATTCTGTACTCTTAAATCAAAAAAGAGAAAAATCAAGAGTTGCATTAAGGAAATAATTTTATAAGCACCAAGAGAAGCAATCCCCCAAGGAAGCTTAATACTACTCCAAGGAACAAAAGAGGATCAGTGGGTAGTGCCTATAGCCTGGCTTCCTTGCCCTAATACCTTGCATGTGAAAGATGAAGAACGTTCTCATTTTCTTTCACTCCACTTGTTTGTTCACAGTAGAATTCTTTTTCAGAAAAACCATTTTTTCCTATAGTTCAAAAGATCCAACCTCAGTTTTAGAATGTATATAAATAAATATTTAGCTCCACATTTATTAAAGCTCCACACTTTATAACTGAAAATTTAGTAGAAAGAAAAAGAAAGATAATTTAAAGAGATTGAAGCAAAGGTTTCTATGGGAGAGTTGGGTATGGAAACATATCTCATTTTTAGAGTTCCAGGAAAAATGTCCTCTGTATGGTAATGTTTAGCTGAGAAAGTGCATTATTTAAGCCCATACATGGAAAAATATCGATATTGAACCTATAAAGGAAAAGGGAAAATTAAGTTATTTATACAGTTTTGTTAACTGTTTATTTATTTAATTTTCTAGAATGTTGCTGGGTGTTTCAAAGTTCAAGCTGTAAAGACATTAGCTTTGAAAAGAAGTGGGAGGAGTTTGCTTTGTTTTAAAATACAGCAAAAAAAACAAAAACAATAACCAAAGTGAAACAAAAAATACATTCTTTTTTATAGCACCAAAATATATTTGGATTTCTCTTAGATGATATGATTTGAATTGGTCAAGACAACTTCTTAACATAACCAAATCAATCAGAGTTTTATTTATTTATTTATTTATTTATTTCTCTCTAGGGTAGACACATTTGATCTCTGAAGCACTTTTCTTGGTTTTTGTTCTCCCAGGCTGCTGGTTTTAGTTCTTCCTTTATGGCTGTTCCTTTTTAGCCACCTTAGAAAACACCTTTTCATTGCCTTCTCTTCTCATAAAAGTGATTCACTCAGTATCATTACCTTGTCATTTACTCAAACAACCTTCTTTGATACCATATTTGCCAGCATCACCATACATTTACTTCTCAGAACTAACCAGTTTTCATCTCTGCTCACCGCGTCATGTGCTGAACATCTTCTCAAGTGTCTCAAATTAAAAATTCCTAAACCTACTTTCCATTCTGCATTCTCTGTTCTAATAAAGGATCCCACCACTTCTAGTTACCAACTCAGAGTGCCACACAT
>NW_022442203.1:2180-4706 GCF_009761245.1 Sapajus apella
TTAAAATAGATTGACTACAAGGTCTTTCTATAAAATATATTTGCAGTGAATGATAAGGTAGACATTTCAACAATGAAACTGAATTTTTAAAAGACATCAATGACACATCACCCTGGGTGGATCCTAATCAATTTCCATATGCTCTGTTTCTGAGAAACAGGTGAGTAACATATTGGTTTTAAGATCCAGAAGGTCATTTTTTCAGATGTGTAATAAGGAGGAGCCAAGGGCTGGCAGCTTCAGTTAGGGAAGAGGACGGAGCAGGTGCAGGACACGCTGCTCTGAGGCTGATGGATGGAGTGGGGGGCAGCAGGCCTGGAGCTGGCTGCTGCTAGGCTAAGACTGCTGTCACCTACAGTGTGCACCTCGGTGACATGGTTCTGATTGTCCCTCATCCCAGTAAAGAACCCTGAGACCTCTTACCTACTGCTCAAAATTCAGGACATAAAGGGCCTTTTCTAAGAAATGGTGCAGTGTAATTTCAGGATCACTAACTCCATCTCCAAAGGGTTAAAACTAGAACACACATCTATGATTTCTTATGCAGTGAATATGATAACCATTCTCACAATGTTGCAGATCCTCCATTCCTTACCTTGGTCTGTCCCATACACACTGGGCATATGTTTCTGCACACATTGGGTGTCTTGGGCTGATCTTCTGAGGTTATGAAGGGGGAATAGTGTTGCATGTTGGGAAATCTTTTATTCTTTGACTCATCATTCCTGTTAAAGACTGACAGGGTCTTTGTGGGGACCTAGTGTCCACAATTCATTATCTGCCTATACTTATCACAGAGCGTTTTATAGAACAGAGACCAGAAAAGGGCCACAAAAATCAGATGGGAATGCAGAGTTGTTTGAATAATTCTTTGTTCTGTGAACAGAATTGTAAAAAGGTTTGAGGCAGCTCTGTCTTCTCTTTGGGTCCTAAGAAGCAGGGCTATGAATGTCTCCATCCTGCCTTGGATCCCCTCTTCCTCACTGTCCTGACACACAACCCAGGAACTGACCCCTGAGACCTCTGAGAGTCTTTCTCCCAGCTCTGCCCAACACATAGCAGACCCTGTCCTGTGCTTATAGATCTCTGGGTTCCACTATGCTGGTCTGGCCTCCTGCTGGGGCTCAGCTTTCAGAACTGAAGCCAATGTTTACTGCCCTGGAAGACATGGCATTGGATGTAATGGTGTGACTCTGACTCGTTGGCACCCAGGATATTTTAGAATCTTGGGTCTCTTTTTGCCTTCATGTCAGTCTCCCTCAATAGCTCTTGGTTCCACTTTAAGGATGAAGATGAACATTCTTGCTCAGGGCAAGGGATAGGTCCAGTCCTGCTCCAGTGCAGCAGACCAATCAAGAATGAGATTCTGCATCCAGGCACATACAGCCAATGACACCCCTCAGGTAATGCCAAATACATACAGGTCATAAAAGTGATAGAGTACATTGAAATATCTTGATGAAACAGACTCTATTTTCCAAAACAGCCTGTACCTCTGTTAATCAATTGCCAAACACTTATCAGGTCAGTCCTCTCTTTTCCCTGCGCTCCAGGAGCTGTGATGTAAGTGTGAAACCCCTGAAAATGTGACCTTACATAGAAACGTAGTTCTAATAGTGTATCTTAATACCTTTTCCAGATAATTTTGAGTATTTCTCTTAACACTGCACCAAAGTTTTACAAATAGAAGTTTCTTAAATGTTGGTTGCAATGTGTTCAGAAATAATATCAATGAACTTTTTGGATTCTATGAAATTATAATCAATTGATTTTTCCTGCAATTTGAATGCATCTTTTATTTATACATGATTTTGTAACATTATGCATTGGTTATTTGAAAGATATTGTTACATTGAGTTATGCAGTTCTTCTAGATAATGCCATAGTAACTTCTAAGACAGGATTAAAAAGTCACATTTCTTAATATGAGCATTGCTTTTACCCAGGAGAACATTTAAATATCTGCAAGATATTTAAATGTTACGTATATATATACATATATCCCTGAGTTATGTACCTAGGAATCCTCTGTTACAATGTAACTCTATGTTTAACATGTTGAGTAAGTACTATTTTTTTTCTAAAATGGCTACCCTTTTATAAATTCCCACCTGCAATATTTGGAGTCTATTTCTACATATCCTTATCAACAATTGTTATAATATCCCTTTTTAAATGTATGCATTCCAGTGAAGCTTTTTGGGTTTTTGTTGTTTGTTTGTTTGAAACAGGGCCTGCTCTGTCACCCAGGCTGGAGTGCAGTGACATGATGTTGCCTCACTGCCACATCCCCTTCTCAGGCTCAAGCCATCCTCCCACCTCAGCCTCCAGAATAACTAGGATTACAGGTGTGTGCCACCAAGCCTGGATAATTTTTCTGTGTATATTTTGTAGGGACAAATTTCTAGATTTTGCTCAGGCTATTCACAGACTCCTGAGCTCAAGCAATTCTCCCACCTCAGGCTCCCAAAGTGCTGGGTTTACAGGCATGAGCTACCACATGCAGCCTCCAGTGAACTTTTAAAG
>NW_022442204.1:0-4704 GCF_009761245.1 Sapajus apella
AGCTGTCAACATCTCAAATTCAGCCAGCAGATGACTTACATATAAAGAGGAAAATGAACCTTTTGCAATGGACAGATTTGGCAGCTACAACTTTAACCAATTGACTAAATTTCATATCACCAAGGATGACACAAACTGATCATCATGCACTGATGTGATGCAATAAGAAAGATGTCATCCAGGCTCACACCTGTAATCCCAGCACTTTGGGAGGCTGAGGAAGGCGGATCACTTCAGGCTAGGAGTTCTAGACCAGCCTGGCCATCACAGTGAAACCCCATCTCTAAAAATACAAAACAAACAAACTAGCTAAGCATGGTGACGCATGCCTGTAGTTCTAGCTCCACTTTGGGGGGCTGAGGTGAGATCGCTTGAACCCGGGAAGCAGAGGCTGCAGTGAGCTGACATAGTGCCACTGCAATCCAGCCTGGGCAATGACAGATTGTGTCTCAAAAAAAAAAAAAAAAAAGAGAGGAGAGAGAAAAAAAGAAACAGGGGAGGGTAGGGTGGGGTGGAAACAGGAGGGGAGGGGAGGGAAAATTCATCCATATTGTATTCTTACCAAAAATGTTTAACTGGAATCTAACCTCGAGAAAAGAATCATGGCTAAATTGGGGAATATTCACAGTCCTGAATTCTTCAAAAGCCAGTCTCGCTAAAAAGAAATAAAAGCTAGGCCGGGCGTGGTGGCTCACGTCTGTAATCCCAGCACTTTGGGAGGCCGAGATGGGCGGATCACGAGGTCAAGAGATCGAGACCATCCTGGCCATGATGAAACCCCGTCTCTACTAAAAATACAAAAATTAGCCGGGTGTGGTGGCACGCGCCTCTAGTCCCAGCTACTCGGTAGGCTGAAACGGAAGAATCGCTTGAACCCAGGAGGCAGAGGCTGCAGTGAGCCGAGATTGAGCCACTGCACTCCAGCCTGGTGACAGAGCAAGACTCCGTCTCAAAAAAAAAAAAAAAAAAAAAAAAGTAAAAGCTAAACAATTGTTCTAGATTAGAGACTAAGAGACATGACAACTAAGCACAATGCATAAGCTCTGGGTTGGAGGGAATCAAAGTAGCTATACAGAACATTATTGGGACAACAGGAACTCTGAATGTGGGCTGTGTATTAGATACTAAGCCTATATCAAGGTTAAATTGTCTTGTAGCTATGTAGAAGAATGCTCTTAGGAAATACTGACGTATGCGGCATAAAGTGTCATGATTTCTGTCAGAAATTCTCCAACGGTTCAGAAAATACATTACACCACATACATGTGTGTGTACATACAAAGAAATGTGAAATGTGGCAGAATGTTAGCAACTGGTCTGAATAAAAATGTATAAGTCTTCACTATACTATTCTTGCCCCTTTTCTGTAGGTTTGAAATTTCCAAAACACAAAATTTAGAGAAAAGTACACTTTTTAAAAAAGGCAAATAAAGAATAAATAAAACAAATCCAACATTATTTTACTCTTTGATTAGTATAAAGTTTTCAAACTAGAGAACGACTACTCGTTAGACTTTCCTAAACCATCCCCTGAATGGGGCTAGGCTTGGCAAATAACTCAGTGTACACGGCCTACCCTTCCTGACAGTTTCGTGTAGGTGATGTCGAGTTACAGCGAGTGGCCCCAGACTTGACAGATACCCGGGAAAGCTGTCAGCACACGGCCCTGCTGTGCAGGACTGGAACCACTGCCTCCTGCATTTCTGAATCCCTGCAAAACTATCTGAAAAGGAGAATAAGCTCAGACTTTCTCTGGGCCAAATTGTGACCCCAAAGCAACAGCCTCAACTCAACATGAGGTAAGGACAGTTCTTCAGCCTCTCAGAGGAATTCCAAACTTATCTTTTCCATTAAGGTAGGAAGAGAAGAGAATCTTAGCCAAACCTTTTAGTCGCGGTCAGCGGGTTGGCGGCGACCCAGGCGCTGACAGTATCAGTGGCGTCCGCGGCGCGGTCGGCGTCAGCGGCGTCCAGAGGGTCTGCGGCGTCCACGCGGAGCTCGGCGCGTCAGCGACGTCCCATGCGCTAACGGCGTCGGCAGCGTGACGGCAGTGTCCCAGGCGCAGATGGCATCGGCGGCGGGGTCCGCGCGTCAGGCGTGTCAGCTGCGAGGTAGTCTCCTCGGGGGCATCCGCGGCGCGGTCAGCGGTTCGGCGGCATCCCAGGGGCGTCGGCGCCTAAAGGGCGTCCACGGCGTCCCAGGCACTGACGGCGTCTGCGGGGTCTGCGGTGGACGGCGTCTGAGGCAAGGTCGGCGCTTTGGGGGCCTTCGTGGCGCACTCGGCACATCGGCGGCGTCGGAGGCGCGTCGACCGGGTCCCATACGCTAAGGGCGCGGCGGCGTCCGCGGTGCGTCGGGGGCGTCCGCGGTGCGTCGGGGGCGTCCGCGGTGCGTCGGGGGCGTCCGCGGTGCGTCGGGGGCGTCCGCGGTGCGTCGGGGGCGTCCGCGCACTTCTGCGGCGTCCCAGGTGTGGATGACATCGGCGGCGCGGTCGGCATGTCGGCGGCACGGTAAGCTGGTCGGGTGCATCCACGGCGCGGTCAGCGGTTTGGCGGCGTCCCAAGTGCTGACAGCGTCAGTGGCGTCGGCAGCGCGGTCGGAGCGTCGTGGGCTTTCGCGGCTTCCGCGGTGTCTGCGGCGCGACCGCGACGCCTGAGGCGCCATCCGCGCGTCGGGGCCATCCGCGCCGCGGTCTGCGTCGGGGGCGTCTGCGGCACAGTTGGCCTGTCTGCGGCACAGTTGGCCTGTCCGCGGCGTCCGAGTTGTGACGGCGGCGTCCCAGGCGCGGATGGCAACAGCAGCGCGGTCGGCACATCGGAAATGTCGGCGGTGGCCGCCGTGCGGTCAGTGGGTTGGCGGCGTCCCAGGCGCTGACAGCATCAGTGGCGTTGGCGGCGTGGTCCGCACGTCGGGGGGGCGTCCGCGGCGCGGTCAGCGTAGGCTGCGTCCAGAGGATCTGTGGCGTCAGTGACGTCAGCGGCGCGGCGACGGTGGCGTCCGCGGGGTCTGCGGCGTGACGGCGGCGCCCGAAGTACTTTGGCGGCCTCTGCGGATAGCATCGGCTGCGCGTGGGAGTGTCGGCGCGATAGGCTGGTCTGGGGCATGCACTGCGCGGTCAGCGGTTCGGCGGCTTCCCAGCCGCTTATAGCGTTAGTGGCGTTGTCGGCGCGGTAGGCTGGTCGGGGACATCTGCGGCGCGGTCAGCGGTTCAGCGGCGCAGTCGGCGCGTTTCAGGGGCTGACGGCGTCCGGGGCGCATTGGCGAATCCGCGGCGCTGTCGGCCCGTAGGCGGCGTCTGCGGCGCGACGGCGGCTTCCGAGGCTCTTCGGCGGCCTCCCAGGCACGGATGGCTTCGGCAGCGCAGTCGGAGTGTCGGTGGCGTGGTAGGCTCGCTGGGGGCGGCCGCGGCGCGGTCAGCGTGTCGGCGGCGTCCCAGGCACTGACAGTGTCAGTACAGTCGGTGGCGCGGTCCGCGCGTCGGGGGCGTAGGCGGCGCGACTGGGGCGTCCAATGCGGTAACGGCGTCGGCTGCATCTGCAGCGTGCCGGGAACGTCCGCGAAATGGTCGGCGGCGTCCGTGGGATCTGTAGCGCGACGGTGGCGTCCGAGGCGCGGTCGGCGCGTCGGCGGGAACTGGGCGTCAGCGTCGCGGTAGGCGCTGGCCGCGCATCCCTGGGTCTGGCCGGTGCGTCGGTGGCGCTCTGAGTTGAGGTTTACCGGGAAGTCCACGCAGCGTTTCCGAAGTGAGTGCCGAGGCGGGGCGGCGGCCGGGATCTGCACTGAAAGTTTAAGGTTTAGTAGGAAGTCAAGGTTCGGGGGAGGTCCAGCCAGCCTTTCCGAGGTGAGAGCGCCGCGCCAAGCCGGGAGGGCGGTGAGTTCGGCATCCGCGGCGCACAGCTGGGTCAGTGTGCGCGCCGGGGGCCTCCACAACTTTCGCTGTGCCAGCGGGGCGGGCCCGCCGGGCCCCCCAGACCTTAAGTTCCCTGCGTTGGATTCCTCGCCGGCCGCAGCCCTGCTGTCATGGGCTCTGGGGAAGAAACTCGCGGGCGGGTCTTCCTGTGGCATCCCGGCGGGTGGAGGGATGGAGCAGCTTCGGGGGCACATCCTAGATCTGGTGAAAGACATTGACCCTTTACCTCACCTTCAGAGCGTTCTGCTCTCCCAGTGTTTTCTTTTGTTGAGCAAAGTTAAAGAAGTAGATAAATTCTTCTATCTGGTTCTCCCCTCCTTTTTTTTTTTTAAGATGGGGTTTCACCACGATGGCCACGCTGGTCTTGAACTCCTGACCTCAGGTGATCTACCCACCTCGGCCTTTCAAAGTGCTAGGATTGCAGGTGTGAGCCACCGCACCCCGCCCTGGTTCCCGCTCCCCCCTCCTTTTTTTTCTTTTTGAGACGGAGTCTTGCTCTGTCTCCAGACTGGAGTGCGGTGGCACAGCCTCGACTCACTGCAATCTTCACCTCCTGGGTTCAAGCGATTTCCCTGCCTCAGTCTCCCGAGTAGCTGGGGCTACAGGCGTGTGCCACCATGCCCGCCTAATTTTTTGTATTTTAGTAGAGACGGGCTTTCCCATGTTGGCCAGGAAGGTCTTTATCTCCTGACCTTGTGATCCACCCGTCTTAGCTCCCCGAAGTGTTGGGATTACGCCTAGGCCTGAGCCACCACACCAGTCTTTGTTCCCTTTTTACCTCCCGTCTTTTCTTT